>NC_053022.1:362015534-362089007 GCF_003073215.2 Triticum urartu | reverse complement strand
CACGTAAAGGAGAGTCCTGTCCGGACATGGGGGAAGGCCTTCTATCTTGTAGCTTCACGGCCCATCAGTCCGGCCCATGTCTCATAGCCCAGACGCCTAGGGACCCCCTAATCCAGGATTCCCTCAACGCGGAATTCAAACAACTCACAAGAAGAAGATCTGAAACAAATTTGCCAACACGAATAGGAAGTCATATCTCCTCTTGTGCAGTTCCACTAAGATCAAGCAATCAAGAAACGTTGTCAGTGTGACATTTTGGTTGAACTACATAAAACACTCTTAAAACAAAAGTGTTTTGTGCAGTGCAACAAAAGTCGTAATAGCAACGAGGTGAAGTAGATAACCTTGTTTACACAGAGGTGCAAAGGAAACAACTAGTGGTCAATAATGGTGGATGACACAGAAGCCAACAAAAAAAGCATCTAACTTATGTAAATGGGAAAGAAAGCAATATAGTAGCATTTCTCAAAAAGTGGCACTGATCCATATTAACAGAGATTATATTAACAATAAAATTTGTTGAACATGTAATTTGCTTTTAATTGTGGCATTGCTTCAATTTTCCAGCGACATTATTAGAGGGTGTTTATTTATAGGGAATTTTTGGTGTAGGGACTACAAAAGTTCCTTTTAGTCCCATCTAAACCAAACAGGAGGGACTTTTAGGGACTAAAAATGGGTATTTGGGACTAAAGAAAGAAGACCCTGAGGGAGAGTCTTTTTGGGACTTTTTCCAACAGTTGCCCCTGCCCCGCATCGCACCTTATCTCTATTAGTTCATTACTAGGGGTAACATGGTCTTTTAGCATGTCATTTAATAACCTCTAGTCCATGTTTAGTCCCTGGAACCAAACAGGTAGGGACTAGGGACTTTTTCCTTTGGACTAAAAAAAGTCCTAGGACTTTTTAACCAAACAGGGCCTTGGATTAACAACAACTAAAGACTTGTACGGGACAGTGGACGCACCAGCACCATGTGCATCTACCGATGTATAAAGGGGTGATGCACAGTCTGTTGTAACAAAGAACAAACAACCAAGGAGCATATTTGTGTTGGTCCCAGTTTTGTTATCTTTAGACACCTTTCCCTATGTGAGGGCAGAAAATCTAGTCCTGCTCAAACTCTTGTCCCCCAAAATAGAAAGATCAGTTCATTATAGATGTGTGTACTGTGTTTGTCATTGTTTTCCCTTTTCGACCAACGTAGGTGCTGGATAGCCAGTCTGTACTACTTTCCCCCTTCCTTTCCTCTCTGAACCACATCCTAGATTCATGCTATAGAACATTCCCCACTACTTTCCTGTTTGATCCAACACCTAGATTCGAGTGCAGAAGCGGAAAAATCCCACATGCAGCTAGAGCAATGCATGTGGAATAAGTAAATTAAACCATAAGGTTCTCGGGGTGTGGCTCAGTGGGTGGCGGGACACCGATCTGCCCACACTATGTATGGCAGCAAGGAAGAAGGGGTCGGAGGCCCTCCCGCGCTGCCGCTGGGAAAGAGAACAGCTGCGTCAGTAGTGGATTCCCTCCCTAGCCAACGGCGACAACATTAAGCCTCCTTCCCTTCTCGACGGACGGATCATGTCGGCTCTTTGACCAGGAGTGAGGGGAGAGAGAGAGGCCAACGAAGTCTTCTTTAGATCTAGAGAGGGTGAGAGAGTGTGAAGAGAGCAACTACAAGCGCTGAGGTTTCAACGTGTGTATATATAGTGGAGAGTGTGTGAAGAGAGAAAACCCTAGAAAATAAGCGCCGAGGCTGCAGCGTATATAGATGGAGTGGTTTTTTTTCTCTCCATAAAAATCGTTTTAAATTGTGCATGAAACAGAACTCTTTATTTAACATAGTGAAGAAAAATACTAGGGGCAATGCTAATACATGAAGAAAATTTTACGCTCGAAGGAGTCAACTCACAATTAATGATGCACGCCTCCCGGTTGCGCTTACTAACATTCACATGTGGTACACGACCCTCCGAAGTGAACAACAACTGAACCACACACGGTCAAAATATCGGAAAGGTGGGCTGCACCATCCTCCAATTTTAAATATTTTGGGCACTTGTATTCGGCTTAAGTCAGTGTGCCATCGTATGTACTAAGGGTTACAACGGGTGCTAAGAAACTAGGGCGTATTGAGAGTAATTGACATGCCGTTTATTTGTAGGGTCACTTGCAAACTGTGAAACTCTATTCTCCTCTTATTTAGTGGATGAGGCAAATCTTTTGCCTCCATTTCAAAAAAAATGAGAAATTCAATTTTAATTATTTAGTTTGTACACTTTGCTCCCTTCCAATAATTTTGGGCACTTGTATTCGACCTAAGTCAGTGTGCCACCGTATCTCGTACTACTCCCTTCGTCTAGGTGCAAGTTAAGTTATAAGGTGCAGCGGGACCAAGGTGCAAGCAGATTGGAGGAGAAGGTGAAACTTGACCGGTCCTTCCTCCAATCAAAGCCCTGATTTATGTCTCTAAACACAACAATTAATCACAACAATTAAGAGATGTCGTGTTAGCTACCATGCTGGGCCACGTATTAACTCGCATGCAAGCCGACTTTGATTCCCTGACTGATCAATGCATACTTGCACTCCATGCATTGGGTTTCCGGGGGAGATAACAAGGCAGAGTAAGTAACAACAATCACTAGCAATGAGGCTAGGAGGGGATTGAGATGTGAATTTAATGGACGAGGCCTAAACATTTTGGGAATATCTGATTTTCATAAGATGACTTAACACCTAGATGGAGGGTGTACTACTCCTCAGTCCATGTTTGATGGAATATTTGTCACCTCTTCTCTTCTTGTACGTACTCCATTTATCTCACTTCCTGTGGCTTCCCACTCGCATGATACTCCTATTCTGTGAACCTGTGTGTGTGTGTGTGCGTGTGTGTGTGTGTGTGTGTTTTTACTAGCGTGTGTGTGTTAGAGAGAGCGACACATTGACCTACTCCTACAGAGAGATGGTGCGTAGTGTACGATTTAGTCGTGAGAGTCGGTGCATCCTCTCATTTCCGGGCGTCCTGTCGGGACAGCTGCCACGCCCGCTCCTGACCAGCCTGGCCCACCCAAAGCCCATCCATCGTCTACGTGTGCTTCCCGCCTGAAACGGCTAGCGCCGCTCCAGAGAATCGGTGCTGCATTCATGCATGGGTAGAGTGGACGCGACCTCTCACTGGCGCATGCGTTGAAGGGAGAAGCGGATTCAAGAGTGATGGTTGCTTCATCCGTCCAACTTACTGTTGGGTCTATGTGATTTGACGGCTCATTGTTCATTATTACTGAGGTGGTATGACTGCTGGATGTCCTACGTTTTGGCAAAAGGAGGTACTAGATTACAATTTTCTCCATTCTTACAGCGAAGGAGTGCGAAAGGAGTGAAAACACGCAGGCTCAGTGATTACATGGCCCACCTCACACTATCACCATATTTTCTGGACTCCATGCGACACCTAATTAACTCTTTACATAGTAGTATAGAACATACTGTAATATCTCAGCGAGATAAATTTGTACAATGCTATGAAGCTTCCAGCTTCTGTTTCATGTATCTTGCGTCCATGGTTGCCCCGTTGCAACATTTCATCAAATACAAAGGAGACTAACATACATGCTATTGCATCTCAATGATTGATAGATTATAGCCAATATGTACTCCCTCCGTTCCAAAATAAGTGTCTCAACTTTATGCAAACTTTAGTACAAAGTTGTACTACTACTAAAGTTGAAACTTATTTTGGAACAGAGACAACTAAATAAAAAAATGATCCATGCAGTCCCTAGCCCTTGAGCCCTAAACCCTAACTAGGCTTTAATTTGCTGGCGACGTTGAAGCTTCCGAAGAAATGAAGTTTGCAACCCTTCGACCATCGGATCATTTTGTGCAGTTTCACTAAAATCGAGATGAGCATCCATGTGGCAAAGAAATTGAAGAAGCGTGATTAGAATAAGATTACTAGGACTAGTTGATGAGACATAAACTCATCACAAATATAGTAGAAGCCAGTAGAGGTACGTGCGGGGAAAAAAGTAGAGAAATATCCACATGGAGCGATGTGGGCAGCTGGGGCAGTGGTGCAAGCCGGCTGTAAGGAAGTTGTACCTAAGGGATGTCCGGATGTATAGCTCAACCTAGAGGAATGCTCTGGGAGGCGGCAACTGCCCACATCGTGGCAGTGAGCAAGGGATGAAGGCAACCTCACCAACTTTGTGAGAGAGAACGGCGGGGACCCCTGATCGGGACGTGCCGATAGTGGGTTTTCGCCGTCGGCGACGGCGACCGCATCTACACAAAGCATCCACCCCTTCCCCCGGCGGACGTGATCCGCCCGAATGTTAGATATGTGGCCACAGTCATTTTATGGGAGAGTGTGTGAAGAGGGCAACCCCAGCAAGAAACCGTGGAGGCTCGTCTTGGCTATGTATATAGTGGAGCAATTTCTTTTTCTCTCCATATGAACCTATTTATATTGCGTACATGCCACTGAAGAAAAAAAACTTTATTTATAAATGACGCGGCACCGTTCATGCGTGGTTCCCGCCATCATTATTTATAAGTGAGTAACTACTACTAGACGCGTCAAATTATCACGTGGGCTGCATCATCTTACAGAAATGAGCTCCAGCATGTCACGTGTGTGGTTGGGGAAGATGCAAAAGATGCAAATAGTGCAACTAGTACTACGTGCGTGGGTGCATGCACCTCTTCTATTCTAGTATAGTTATAAAAAGTATAGACCACTACTCTACCACACAGTTATTATATATGAGCCAAGAGTATAGGCAGTAATAATGACTAATAAGCCGTCAAATCACGAGGCCCACCTTTCTCTATGTTTGACGGAGGAAGCAACCATCATTTCACTCCTTGTTGAATATCCATCCGGTGCTACCTCTGCAAATAAATAAAAATCCGCTTCTACCTCCGCAGCATGGTAAATAATATAGCCATGTCAATCACAACGTAGAAATGTCATTCACTAATGCAATAGGGCTGGATCTAAGGCTGGTGATTTTTTTTTACTTTGTCTCTTTCTCTTTTTGTCTCAGTTACTCATTTTACATAGGAGCACGTGTAGAGGATGGCTGGCTATTCCTTTCGATGGGATGATGTCTACTACACAACCTTCTTCTTGTAGACGTTGTTGGGCCTCCAAGTGCAGAGGTTTGTAGGATAGTAGCAAATTTCCCTCAAGTGGATGACCTAAGGTTTATCAATCCATAGGAGGCGTAGGATGAAGATTGTCTCTCTCAAGCAACCCTGCAACCAAATAACAAAGAGTCTCTTGTGTCCCCAACAGACCCAATACAATGGTAAATTGTATAGGTGCACTAGTTCGGCGAAGAGATGGTGATACAAGTGGTATATGGATAGTAGATAAAGGTATTTGTAATCTGAAATTATAAAAACAGCAAGGCAACTAATGATAAAAGTGAGCGTAAATGTTATTGCAATGCTAGTAAACAAGGCCTAGGGTTCATACTTTCACTAGTGTAAGTCCTCTCAACATAATAACATAATTGGATCACATAACTTTCCCTCAACATGCAACAAAGAGTCACTCCAAATTCACTAATAGCGGAGAACGAACAAAGGGATTATGGTAGGGTACGAAACCACCTCAAAGTTATTCTTTCCAATCAATCCGTTGGGCTATTCCTATAAGTGTCACAAATAGCCCTAGAGTTCGTACTAGAATAACACCTTAAGACACAAATCAACCAAAACCCTAATGTCACCTAGATACTCCAATGTCACCTCAAGTATCCGTGGGTATGATTATACGATATGCATCACACAATCTCAGATTCATCTATTCAACCAACACGAAGGACCTCAAAGAGTGCCCCAAAGTCCTACTGGAGAATCACGATGAAAACGTGTGCCAACCCCTATGCATAGGTTCATGGGCGGAACCCGCAAGTTGATCACCAAAACATACATCAAGTGAATCACGTGATATCCCATTGTCACCATAGATATCCACGGCAAGACATACATCAAGTGTTCTCAAATCTTTAAAGACTCAATCCGATAGGATAACTTCAAAGAGGAAACTCAATTCATTACAAGAGAGTAGAGGGGGAGGAGAAACATAAGATCCAACTATAGTAGCAAAGCTCGCGATACATCAAGATCGTGCCAAATCAAGAACACGAGAGAGAGAGAGAGAGATCAAACACATAGCTACTGGTACATACCCTCAGCCCCGAGGGAGAACTACTCCCTCCTCGTCATGGAGAGCACCGGGATGATGAAGATGGCCACCGGAGAAGGATTGCCCCCTCCGGCAGGGTGCCGAAACGGGTCTAGATTGGCTTTCGGTGGCTACGGAGGCTTCTGGCGGCGGAACTCCCGATCTATTCTCTGTTCTGGAAGTTTTAGGATACGTGGGTATATATGGGTGAAAGGAGTACGTCGGTGGACCGAAGGGGGGCCACGAGGCCTCCTTCATCTTCTGACATAGGGTCCAACTCTATCCGGTAGGTTTCCTTCCAAAAATAACTTCTCCAGTTGATTTCGTTCCGTTTCGACTCCATTTGATATTCCTTTTCTTTGAAACACTGAAATAGGCATAAAACAGCAAATCTGGGCTGGGCCTCTGGTTAATAGGTTAGTCCCAAAAATAATATAAAATTGGAAAATAAAGTCCAATATTGCCCAAAACAGTAGATAATATAGCATGGAGCAATCAAAAATTATAGATACGTTGGAGACGTATCAAGCATCCCCAAGCTTAATTCCTGCTCGTCCTCGAGTAGGTAAATGATAAAATGGTAATTTTTGATGTGGAATGCTAGTTGGCATAATTTCAATGTAATTCTTCTTACTTGTGATATGAATATTCAGACCCGAAAGATTCAAGACAAAAGTTCATATTGACATAAAAATAATAATACTTCAAGCATACTAACTAAGCAATTATGTCTTCTCAAAATAACATGGCCAAAGAAAGTTCATCCCTACAAAATCATATAGTTTATTCATGCTCCATTTTTAGCACACAAGAATGCTCTCATCATGCACAACCCCGATGACAAACCAAGCAATTGTTTCATACTCTAGTAATCTCAAACTTTATAAACCTTCACGCAATACATGAGTGTGAGCCATGGATATAGCACTATGGGTGGAATAGAATATGATGATGGGGGTTATGTGGATGAGACAAAAAAAGGAGAAAGTCTCACACCAACGAGGCTAATCAATGAGCTATGGAGATGTCCATCGATTCATGTTGATGCAAGGAGTAGGGATTCCATGCAACGGATGCACTAGAGCTATAAATTTATGAAAGCTCAACAAAAGAAACTAAGTGGGTGTGCATCCAACTTGCTTGCTCACGAAAACCTAGGGCACTTGAGGAGGCCCATTGTTGGAATATACAAGCCAAGTTCTATAATGAAAAGTTCCCACTAGTGTATGAAAGTGTAACATCCCAAATTTTCAATTTGGAATGTTATACATTAGATCATCATGCATATCATATTTTATTCTGCATTTTGGTTGATCCTAGAAATTCTACGCAACTCAATGACCCACGGAGAGAGTTGGGGATTTCGTTATTTTCATATTTGAGTTTTCTCAAATTTTGAGAATAGGATCATTTGATTTTATTTATTTTATCATCAATTATTTCTATTACAAAAATATGAGAGAGAGAATAAAATGACTTTCCCAAAATAAAGAAATATTGAGGATTTAATAATAAAATCAAATAATTTTTTATTTCGGAGTTTTTCAGTGTTTCATTTGAATTTAGGAAAAATGTGTGTTTTTCAAAATTGCATTTAGGTCCCAAATAAATGTTCACCTTGTGCGGCTTGATTTTAGAAGCCCGTGAAAATTTATTTTGGAATTTTTGGAGTCCGTTTAGTATTTCTTTTTATTTTTCTTCCGAGCAGAATAATTAAAAAAAAGGAGAAAAAATTGGGCGTTCGTCGTTTTTCTTTTTCTCGGATTAAATCCGTGATTTTTTTGATCGCGATTCCTGATCCGATTTTCGTTTTAGTTTAACTTTTCGCTCGTTTATCGGAATCAGGCGATTCAAACGCTTAGAGTTTCGTCTTAAAACCCTCTATCCGTTTAACCAACTTAAACAAGTTTTTGCTTCTGTAAAATTTGCCCTAGATCCAGATTACTAGAACGAAGTTGTTTTCTTTCGTCGTTTGTCTTTCGTTGCTTCATTCGATTTGATTCTTTTTGCCAACCGGAGTTCTTAAGTTGAACCTTTTGGTTAGATCTCTTATTTGAGTTTTACCTGTGCATTAGATGAGTACTTATTGTATGCTTGTTTGTTTGTTTGCGATAGAGTACCCGGAGTGCACCGCCTGTTACTTCGAATCGTTAGGTTTCGCGGATCAACAGCAAGGCAAGTAACACTTTGATCATACCTTTTCTACTACCCAGTTTTATTGCATTAGATCAAATCCTCACACATTGCATGATTAGGATCTAATTAAATTGTGGGATGGGAAGTAGATGAGGTAGTGCCTATTACCTGTTTATTATCAAACCTTTGGGAGTTACTTCTACGTTTGCTTATTATGCCATGCTATTCCAGTAGACGTGGATTGGGTGAGTGAAATCCATGACAGATGTGAGATTGTTAATTAATGGTTTATCTAAGGTGGCAACTTAAACACACATCTGGGTGGATTGAGGCACCTGGGTATTCCAGGACTTGCCTATTTTCTTTTGGACCGCCATATGGTTCAAAGGGATCATGAGACTATTCATACTAGAAACTTCCGTGTGCAGCCACAAACTATTATGGGCTCTAGCATAGTTGACTAAGTCGTGCGAACTCTTACAGTGGTAGACTAGCAGATGTAGGAGATGTAGGTGGTAAGGTCTACCCATCGTAGGGTGCTAGCGCTTCTGAAAGACTATGTCTCGGTCATCCGTCTTCTCAAACACCATGTAGTGCGAGAAACCAAACGGAGGCGATCAAGTCTTGTGGGGAAAATGCGCAAACCTCTGTAGAGTGTAATAAACTAATCATGGTTAGCCGTGCCCCCGGTTATGGACATCTTGAGAGCTTGTGCGCTAGATTATGGATCTAGATGGGACGATAATTTGCCATATGCAGAGTTCTCTTACAACAATAGTTACCAAACCAGTTTAAAGATGGCCCCTTTCGAAGCTTTGTACGAAAGGAGGTGCAGGACACCGCTTTCATGGGACGAAGTTGGAGACCGCCAGTTGTTTGGACCTGACTTGATTAAAGAGTCTGAACAGAAGGTAAAATTGATTCGCGATAGGCTCAAAGTAGCCCAGTCCAGACATAAGAGCTATGCAGATCCTAAACGCAAGGAGACAGTTTACAAAGTCGGAGATAGAGCTTATCTTCAAGTATCTCCACTTCGAGGAACAAAGTGTTTTGGAGTTAAAGGGAAAGTTAGCGCCACGATTTGTAGGACCATATCGAGTTTTGGAACGTATGGGAGAAGTAGCCTACAAGTTGGAATTGCCCGAAGGTTTGTCAGGAGTACATGATGTGTTCCACGTTTCTCAGTTAAAGAAGTGTCACGCGGAGATGTCTGACATACCGTTGAGAGATATAGTGCCATTGGAAACTATTCAGTTGGATAACGATTTGACCTACGAGGAGAAACCAGTCAAGATTCTCGAGTTTGCCAGCCGAGTTACTCGTAGCAAGTTTATAAGTTTTGCAAAGTTTAGTGGAGCCACCACACAGAGGACGAAGCCACCTGGGAGCGAGAGGAAGATTTGCTCAAAGACCACCCTCACCTATTTTCTAGCCAACCCGAATCTCGAGGGCGAGATTCATCTTAAGGGGGGTAGGTTTGTAACATCCCAAATTTTCAATTTGGAATGTTATACATTAGATCATCATGCATATCATATTTTATTTTGCTTTTGGTTTTGATCCTAGAAAATCCTAAGCAACTCAAGGACCCACGGAGAGAGTTGGGGATTTCGTTATTTTCATATTTGAGTTTTCTCAAATTTTGAGAATAGGATCATTTGATTTTATTTATTTTATCATCAATTATTTCTATTACAAAAATATGAGAGAGGGAATAAAATGACTTTCCCAAAATAAATAAATATTGAGGATTTAATAATAAAATCAAATAAGTTTTTATTTCGGAGTTTTTCGGTGTTTCATTTGAATTTAGGAAAAATGTGCGGCTTGATTTTAGAAGCCCGTGAAAATTTATTTCGGAATTTTTAGAGTCCGTTAATATTTCTTTTTATTTTTCTTCCAAGCGGAATTATTAAAAAAAAAGAAAAAACGAACCGACTTCGGGCCGTACCCGAGCGGAACACCGCCCGGGGGCAGCCTTTAAATAGCGCCGCCCCGAGCCGCGCCAGCCCATCAGCCCCGCCTCGATCCGTGCGTGCCGCCGGAGCCGCCGCCACCACCGACGATCCCGCTGCCCGAGGTTCGTCGCGCCTCGTTTTCTATGCCAAAAAAAAGGAGAAATTTTTTTTGGGCGTTCGTCGTTTTTCTTTTTCTCGGATTAAATCCGCGATTTTTCTGATCGCGATTCCTGATCCGATTTTCGTTTTAGTTTAACTTTTCGCTCGTTTATCGGAATCAGCGATTCAAGCGCCTAGAGTTTCGTCTCGAAACCCTCTATCCGTTTAACCAACTTAAACAAGTTTTTGCTACTGTAAAATTTGCCCTAGATCCAGATTACTAGAACGAAGTTGTTTTCTTTCGCCGTTTGTCTTTCGTTGCTTCGTTCGATTTGATTCTTTTTGCCAACCGGAGTTCTTAAGTTGAACCTTCTGGTTAGATCTCTTATTTGAGTTTTACCTGTGCATTAGATGAGTACTTATTGTATGCTTGTTTGTTTGTCTGCGATAGAGTACCCGGAGTGCGCCGCCTGTTACTTCGAATCGTTAGGTTTCGCGGATCATCAGCAAGGCAAGTAACACTTTGATCATACCTTTTCTACTACCCAGTTTTATTGCATTAGATCAATCCTCACACATTGCATGATTAGGATCTAATTAAATTGTGGGATGGGGAAGTAGATGAGGTAGTGCCTATTACCTGTTTATTATCAAACCTTTGGGAGTTACTTCTACGTTTGCTTATTATGCCATGCTATGCTAGTAGACGTGGATTGGGTGAGTGAAATCCATGACAGATGTGAGATTGTTAATTAATGGTTTATCTAAGGTGGCAACTTAAACACACATCTGGGTGGATTGAGGCACCTGGGTATTCCAGGACTTGCCTGTTTTCTTTTGGACCGCCACCCAGGCTCAAAGGGATCATGAGACTATTCATACTAGAAACTTCCGTGTGTAGCCACAAGCTATTATGGGCTCTAGCATAGTTGACTAAGTCGTGTGAACTCTTACAGTGGTAGACTAGCAGATGTAGGGGATGTAGGTGGTACGGTCTACCCATCGTAAGGTGCTAGCGCTTCTGAAAGACTATGTCTCGGTCATCCGTCTTCTCAAACACCATGTAGTGCGAGAAACCAAATGGAGGCGATCGAGTCTTGTGGGGAAAAGTGCGCAAACCTCTGCAGAGTGTAATAAACTAATCATGGTTAGCCGTGTACCCGGTTATGGACATCTTGAGTATCTAGTACTTGGATTTTCATGTGAATCTCAACATGTTACTCTAAATTTATTTTGTTGGGTTATGTTTAATGATGATGCTTAATTGGGATTGAGAATGCTGTCAACCATTCTCAATGTTTAACAACCACCATGATAGTAATTAAATTTTATTCCTTTGAAGTAGGGAAAAATTGGCTTTACGCAAAACTGTAACCATAGAGCTTTCCACCAGCCAAATATGCATATAGTATAGCTGTTTCATTCCATTACTCTCTATGTGTTACCTTGCCAGCATATTCCATGTGCTGACCCGTTTTCGGGCTGCAACGTTAATGTTGCAGACTTTTCAGACGACGATTAAGGAGTTTTTAGGTCGTGGTTCTATACTCAGTGATGCCGTTGGAGTTGATGGACTCACTTATCTTCCAAGCCTTTCGCTGTTATCGTTATTAGATGGCCTTAAGCCATACTTATTGTAATAAGTTCTCTTTTGAGACACTCGATGTAATAAGTGTGTGATTGCTACTCTGTTATAAATCCTCCGAGTACTGTCTGGTGTCACCATTACTGATCCAGGGATGACACCGGAGCACAGAGATCAGACTGTTTGAGGTCTGGTCACTACAGAGATGGTATCAGAGCACACGCTGACTGTAGGACACGACCACTAAGCTAAAGACCTAGATCACTATTCACTCTCTTCTCTTCTGACCTCTCATCTTTTCTACTCTTTAGGATGGCGGATGCAAGGAATAAGTTCACACAACCGGATGAAGATACACCCTTTGGACGCCACTTGAAGGAAGTCACTAGATACCTGAATATAGGAGTACCAACCTTCACGGGAACCTACAACGCCACTTTACCTGAAGAAGAGCGCTGGATGATTCAAGTTCAAGTTCCAGGAAGGACGTTCATGCCAGTCACTGAGCCCATAGAATTTTCTTTTGATGCACCAACTTGGAGTCTAGGAAAGAGCATGGCAGCTCACATCGCCATGGGACGCATTTGAGAAGTCTACCGCAAGGATCTCAATGATACTATCTACCAGATTTGTGGGCGCCGAGATGAGCACTGGGAGATGATCAGCACCAGGAAGGATAGATCAATTGCAACTTTTATCCAGGAGTTAAACCAGCACATTCGACGACAGGAGAACCAGATGTGCGCCGACATGATAGATCTGAAGAAGGCAAAGATTAGAATCAAGGAACTGGAGGAAGAACTCAAGGCTACATGTGAAGATTATGAAGAGGAAATTGAAGTATTGGTGGAGAAGAATGACGACCTGATAAAGAAGATTGGAATATTTATGGGAGGCCCTACGCCAGTAGATGAAGACGAAGAACCCCAGGAGATTAGCCCGGAAGACTACATCATCATCGACGGCACCGACTCGGAACCAGATAGTAGCGACGATGACTATGTTGATGAAGATGGAGCAGATATCATGGAGTCAACGACCGTAGAATATTTCTAGTAGACCACCTCATCAGTAGTAGTAGTCCACCATGTAAATATAGTAGTCCGAGCACTTTTGCGATAGATAGATCGATCGTATGCCTTTGTTTGATTGATTGAAGTGAATTGTTTGTTTTGCCTCATGTGCATATGGGTAGTGTATTCTCTTTAGACCCCCTCTATTCTTATATCTCATCTTTTCTAAACCCTCAGATGCCTCCGAGACGTGACCCCGGATTTTCCTTTCCACCGGAGCTCACCCAGTTGATCCAGCAGCAAAACACATTGATGCAGTTGCTAGTCCAGAATCAGAATCAAGGGGATTTGTGGATAAGTATAACCTATCAACCCAAGCCCTTAGGTCACCCATGTTAGTAACCTCGCCCGAAGCAGAGTATGTGGCTAGTCTATGGTGTGATCGGTTACCATTAAGGATTGGTAACTATGTTTTTCCCTCAGACCTAATAGTATTGGAATCTCAAGGATTGGATGTGATATTAGGCATGGATTGGTTATCAAAGTATGAAGGGAATATTGAGTGTGCTAGTAAGTCAATTTTGCTTACCACCCCAGAAGGGAGAAGGATTAAGTATGTATCCTGGCATGTGCCAAAGAGGACTCAAGTAAATTGCCTAACAGGAGTTGTGCAGGAGGAAGTACCAGTGGTAAGGGATTTTCCTGATGTATTTCCAGAGGAGTTGCCAGGCATGCCACCGGATAGAGATATTGAGTTTTTGATTGAGCTATTGCCAGGCACAGGTCCAATATCAAAGAGACCATATAGGATGCCAGCAAAGGATTTGGTGGAAATTAAGAAGCAGATTAAGGAGTTACTGGATAAAGGATATATTCGCCCAAGTTCTTCACCTTGAGGATCGCCAGTACTTCTAGTGGAGAAGAAGGATGGATCGTTAAGGATGGTTGTTGATTATCGAGGATTGAATGAAGTAACAATCAAAAACAAGTACCCACTACCAATGATCAACGATCTGTTTGATTGATTGCAAGGAGCTAAGGTATTTTCCAAGATCGATCTGCGATCAGGATACCACCAGTTGAAGATTCGAGAACAGGATATTCCGAAGACAGCTTTGACCACCAGGTATGGGCTGTATGAGTATACCGTTATGTCATTTGGTCTGACTAACGCACCTGCCTATTTTATGAACATGATGAACAAAGTGGTTATGAAGTTTTTGGATAAGTTCGTCGTAGTGTTCATCGATGATATCCTGGTTTATTCGAAGAATGAAGATGAACATAAGGAGCATTTGCGTTTGGTACTTGGAAAGCTCAGAGAACATCAGTTATATGCCAAGTTCAGCAAATGTGAGTTTTGGTTGAAGGAAGTAGGATTCCTCAGACACGTTATATCCGGAGAAGGTATAGCAGTAGATCCCGCTAAAGTTGAAACCATGACCAAGTGGGAAGCCCCAACAACAGTTGGAGAGATCCGGAGTTTTCTTGGACTCGTAGGATACTACCGGAGATTTATTGAGAATTTCCCAAAGATTGCGAAGCCTATGACTGAGTTGTTGAAGACGGATACCAAGTTCATATGGACAGAGGCATGTGAGGCTAGTTTCCAGGAGTTGAAGAAACGCTAGTTACCTCACCAGTGTTGATTTTGCCAAACCAGACCAAGGATTATGAGGTGTATTGCGACGCTTCACATCGAGGACTTGGAGCAGTGCTTATGCAGGAAAGGAGAGTTGTTTCATATGCCTCAAGACAACTGAAGCCTCATGAGTTAAATTATGCTACGCATGATTTGGAGTTAGCAGCCGTAGTGCATGCATTGAGAACATGGAGACATTTTCTCATTGGAAACCATTGTGAGGTGTACACGGATCATAAGAGTTTGAAGTACATTTTTACACAGAAGGAGTTAAATCTCACACAAAGGAGATGGTTGGAGCTTATCAAGGATTATGATATGAGATTGCATTACCACCCCGGAAAGGCTAATGTAGTAGCAGACGCATTAAGTCATAAGAGCCATGTCAATACATTAATGACGGGAGGAATACCAAGGGAGTTAGCCGAAAATCTTCGTGAACTATGTTTGGAAATAGTTCCGAGAGGTTACGTAGCAGCATTGGAGATTCAGTCAACTTTGATGGATAGAATCAGAGAAGCTCAGAAAGCTGACAAAGAGATTGCCGCTATAAAGGAGAAACTGAGCAAAGGAAAAGCTAAAGGATTTCGTGAGGATGAGCATGACACCTTATGGTTTGAAGACCGCGTTTATGTGCCCAATGACCCGGAGATCAGGAAGTTGATACTGCAAGAGGCACTCGACTCACCGTATTCAATTCTCCCAGGAAATACCAAGATGTATCTGGATTTGAGGGATATTTTCTGGTGGACCGGAATGAAGAAGGGTATAGCGGAGTATGTAGCAGTTTGTGATGTATGTCAGAGAGTAAAGGCAGAGCATCAGAAGCTAGCAGGATTGTTACAACCATTGCCGATACCCGAATGGAAGTGGGATAAGTTAGGCATGGATTTTATCACGGGATTACCCAGGACTCGTTTAGGCTATGACTCAATTTGGGTTGTAGTTGATCGATTGACGAAAGTAGCTCATTTCATCCCAGTAAAGACCACTTACACCAGTGCTAAGTTGGCAAAGATATACATGACCAGGATCGTATTTCTGCATGGAGTTCCAAGGAGTATCATATCAGATAGAGGAACCCAGTTTACCTCAAAGTTCTGGAATTAGTTGCACGAAACTTTGGGAACTAGGCTAAAATTCAGTACAGCTTTTCATCCACAGACAGATGGACAGACCGAGAGAGTCAATCAGATTTTGGAGGATATGCTAAGAGCTTGTGCGCTAGATTATGGATCTAGTTGGGACGATAATTTGCCATATGCAGAGTTCTCTTACAACAACAGTTACCAAACCAGTTTAAAGATGGCTCCTTTCGAAGCTTTGTACGGAAGGAGGTGCAGAACACCGCTGTCATGGGACAAAGTTGGAGACCGCCAGTTGTTTGGACCTGACTTGATTAAAGAATCTGAACAGAAGGTAAAATTGATTCGCGATAGGCTCAAAGTAGCCCAGTCCAGACATAAGAGCTATGCAGATCCTAAACGCAAGGAGACAGTTTACAAAGTCGGAGATAGAGCTTATCTTCAAGTATCTCCACTTCGAGGAACAAAGCGTTTTGGAGTTAAAGGGAAAGTTAGCGCCACGATTTGTAGGACCATATCGAGTTTTGGAACGTATGGGAGAAGTAGCCTACAAGTTGGAATTGCCCGAAGGTTTGTCAGGAGTACATGATGTGTTCCACGTTTCTCAGTTAAAGAAGTGCACGCGGAGATGGCTGACATACCGTTGAGAGACACAGTGCCTTTGGAAACTATTCAGTTGGATAACGATTTGACCTACGAGGAGAAACCAGTCAAGATTCTCGAGTTTGCCAGCCGAGTTACTCGCAGCAAGGTTATTAAGTTTTGCAAAGTTCAGTGGAGCCACCACACGGAGGATGAAGCCACCTGGGAGCGAGAGGAAGATTTGCTCAAAGACCACCCTCACCTATTTTCTAGCCAACCCGAATCTCGAGGGCGAGATTCATCTTAAGGGGGGTAGGTTTGTAACATCCCAAATTTTCAATTTGGAATGTTATACATTAGATCATCATGCATATCATATTTTATTTTGCATTTTGGTTGATCCTAGAAATTCTACGCAACTCAATGACCCACGGAGAGAGTTGGGGATTTCGTTATTTTCATATTTGAGTTCTCTCAAATTTTGAGAATAGGATCATTTGATTTTATTTATTTTATCATCAGTTATTTCTATTACAAAAATATGAGAGAGGGAATAAAATGACTTCCACAAAATAAAGAAATATTGAGGATTTAATAAAAAAATCAAATAAGATTTTATTTCGGAGTTTTTCGGTGTTTTATTTGAATTTAGGAAAAATGTGCGTTTTTCAAAATTGCATTTAGGGCCCAAATAAATGTTCACCTTGTGCGGCTTGATTTTAGAAGCCCGTGAAAATTTATTTCGGAATTTTTGGAGTCCGTTTAGTATTTCTTTTTATTTTTCTTCCGAGCGGAATAATTAAAAAAAAAAAAGAAAAAAAAACGAACCGACTTCGGGCCGTACCCGAGCGGGACACCGCCCGGGGGCAGCCTTTAAATAGCGCCGCCCCAGCCCATCAGCCCCGCCTCGATCCGCGCGCGCCGGAGCCGCCGCCGACGATCCCGCCGCCCGAGGTTCGTCGCGCCTCGTTTTCCGTGCCGAAAAAAAGAGAAAAAAAATTCGGCGTTCGTCGTTTTTCTTTTTCTCGGATTAAATCCGCGATTTTTCTGATCGCGATTCCTGATCCGATTTTCGTTTTTTTAAACTTTTCGCTCGTTTATCGGAATCAGGCGATTCAAGCGCCTAGAGTTTCGTCTCGAAACCCTCTATCCTTTAACCAACTTAAGTTTTTGCCTCTATTGATTCTTAGTCCTTAATTTTTGCTCCTTTTCATTTACTTTTCGCTCGTTTATTCAGGCGATTCAAGCGCCTAGAGTTTCGTCTCGAAACCCTCTATCCGTTTTAACCAACTTAAACAAGTTTTTGCTACTGTAAAATTTGCCCTAGATCTAGATTACTAGAACGAAGTTGTTTTCTTTCGTCGTTTATCTTTCGTTGCTTCGTTCGATTTGATTCTTTTTGCCAACCGGAGTTCTTAAGTTGAACCTTCTGGTTAGATCTCTTATTTGAGTTTTAGCTGTGCATTAAATGAGTACTTATTGTATGCTTGTTTGTTTGTTTGTTTGCGATAGAGTACCCGGAGTGCGCCGCCTGTTACTTCGAATCATTAGGTTTCGCGGATCAACAGCAAGGCAAGTAACACTTTGATCATACATTTTCTACTACCCAGTTTTATTGCATTAGATCAAATCCTCACACATTGCATGATTAGGATCTAATTAAATTGTGGGATGGGAAGTAGATGAGGTAGTGCCTATTACCTGTTTATTATCAAACCTTTGGGAGTTACTTCTACGTTTGCTTATTATGCCATGCTATGCCAGTAGACGTGGATTGGGTGAGTGAAATCCATGACAAATGTGAGATTGTTAATTAATGGTTTATCTAAGGTGGCAACTTAAACACACATCTGGGTGGATTGAGGCACCTGGGTATTCCAGGACTTGCCTGTTTTCTTTTGGACCGACACCCAGGCTCAAAGGGATCATGAGACTATTCATACTAGAAACTTCCGTGTGCAGCCACAAGCTATTATGGGCTCTAGCATAGTTGACTAAGTCGTGCGAACTCTTACAGTGGTAGACTAGCAGATGTAGGGGATGTAGGTGGTACGGTCTACCCATCGCAAGGTGCTAGCGCTTCTGAAAGACTATGTCTCGGTCATCCGTCTTCTCAAACACCATGTAGTGCGAGAAACCAAACGGAGGCAATCGAGTCTTGTGGGGAAAAGTGCGCAAACCTCTACAGAGTGTAATAAACTAATCATGGTTAGCCGTGTCCCCGGTTATGGACATCTTGAGTTTCTAGTACTTGGATTTTCATGTGAATCTCAACATGTTACTCTAAATTTATTTTGTTGGGTTATGTTTAATGATGATGCTTAATTGGGATTGAGAATGCTGTCAACCATTCTCAATGTTTAACAACCACCATGATAGTAATTAAATTTTATTCCTTTGAAGTAGGGAAAAATTGGCTTTACGCAAAACTGTAACCATAGAGCTTTCCACCAGCCAAATATGCATATAGTATAGCTGTTTCATTCCATTACTCTCTATGTGTTACCTTGCCAGCATATTCCATGTGCTGAACCGTTTTCGGGCTTCAACATTAATGTGGCAGACTTTTCCGACGATGATTAAGGAGTTTTTAGGTCGTGGTTCTATACTCAGTGATGCCGTTGGAGTTGATGGACTCACTTATCTTCCAAGCCTTCCGCTGTTATCGTTATTAGATGGCCTTAAGCCATACTTATTGTAATAAGTTCTCTTTTGAGACACTCGATGTAATAAGTGTGTGATTGCTACTCTGTTATAAATCCTCCGAGTACTGTGTGGTGTCAGCATTACTGATCCAGGGATGACACCGGAGCACAGAGGTCAGACTGTTTGAGGTCTGGTCGCTACAGAAAGTGACAAAACAAGAGACTCTCTATCATGAAGATTACGGTGCTACTTTGAAGCACAAGTGTGGTAAAAGGATAGTATCATTGCCCCTTTTTATTGTCTTCTTTTTATATATTTCTTGGGCCTTCTTTTTTTCTTTGGCCTTTCTCTTTTTTTTGGGACAATGCTCTATTGGATGATGATCATCACACTTCTATTTATTTACAACTCAATGATTACAACTCGATACTAGAACAAAGTATGACTCTATATGAATGCCTCCGGCGTTGTACTGGGATATGCAATGAATCAAGAGTGACATGTATTAAAGAATTATGAACGGTGGCTTTGCCACAAATACTATGTCAACTACATGATCATGCTAAAGCAATATGACAATGATGAATGTGTCATGATGAACGGTATGGTGGAAAGTTGCATGGCAATATATCTCGGAATGGCTATGGAAATGCCATAATAGGTAGGTATGGTGGCTATTTTGAGGAAGATATAAGGAGGTTTATGTGTGAAAAAGTGTATTATATCACGGGGTTTGGATGCACCGGCGAAGTTTGCACCAACTCTCAATGTGAGAAAGGGCAATGCATGGTACCGAAGAGGCTAGCAATGATGGAAGGGTGAGAGTGCGTATAATCCATGGACTCAACATTAGTCACAAAGAACTCACATACTTATTGCAAAAATCTACAAGTCATCAAAAACCTCGACACTACGCGCATGCTCCTAGGGGGATAGATTGGTAGGAAAAGACCATCGCTCGTCCCCGACCGCCACTCATAAGGAGGACAATCAAAGAACACCTCATGTTTCAAATTTGTTACATAACGTTTACCATACGTGCATGCTACCGGACTTGCAAACTTCAACACAAGCATTTCTCTAATTCACAACTACTCAACTAGCACGACTTTAATATTACTACCTCCATATCTAAAAACAATCATCAATCATCAAACTTCTCTTAGTATTCAACACACTCATGAGAATTTTTACAAATCTTTTATGCTTAGCATATTAAAATTAAGCACATTACCATGCTATTTAAGACTCTCAAAATAGTATAAGTGAAGCATGAGAGTTCATCTATTTCTTCAAAATAAAACTACCACCATGCTCTAAAAGATATAAGTGAAGCACTAGAGCAAATGACAAACTACTCCGAAAGATATAAGTGAAGATCAATGAGTAGTCGAATAATTATGCAACTATGTGAAGACTCTCTAACATTTAATAATTGCAGATCTTGGTAATTTATTCAAACAGCAAGCAAAGCAAAATAAAATGACATCTAAGAATAGCAAACATCATGTGAAGAAGCAAAAACTTAAGATCAACCGGTACTAACCGATAGTTGTTGAAGAAGAAAGGTGGGATGCCAACCGGGGCATCCCCAAGCTTAGATGCTTGAGACTTCTTGAAATATTATCTTGGGGTGCCTTGGGCATCCCCAAGCTTGAGCTTTTGTGTCTCCTTAATTCCTCTCATATCATGGTCTCCCTAAATCTCAAAAGCTTCATCCACACAAAACTCAACAAGGACTCGTGAGATAAGTTAGTATAAACCATTGCAAAAACCTTATCATACTCTACTGTAGCAAATCACTAAAATTATTATTCAACATTGCATACTAAATGCCTCTGCATATTTAATAGTCCTATCCTCAAATAGAATCATTAAAGAAGCAACCATATGCAAACAATGCAAACATAACAGCAATCTTCCTAAACAGGATAGTCTGTAAAGAATGCTGCAACATCCATACTTCCCTAGCTCCAAAAATTATGAAAGGAATTCATACTAAGAACATTGCAATAATGCTCATCATTCAAAGATTTAGTGCCAAACATTTTATAGATTTCTTCTTCTAGCACTTGAGCACAATTTTCCTTTCCATCATACTTACGAAAAATATTAAAAAGGTGAAGCGTATGAGACAAACTCAATTCCATTTTTTTATAGTTTTCTTTTATAAATTAAACTAGTGATAAAACAAGAAACTAAAAGACTCGATTGCAAGATCTAAAGATATACCTTCAAGCACTCACCTCCCCGGCAACGGTGCCAGAAAAGAGCTTGATGTCTACTACACAACCTTCTTCTTGTAGACGTTGTTGGGCCTCCAAGTGCAGAGGTTTGTAGGACAGTAGAAAATTTCCCTCAAGTGGATGACCTAAGGTTTATCAATCCGTAGGAGGCGTAGGATGAAGATGGTCTCTCTCAAGCAACCCTGCAACCAAATAACAAAGAGTGTCTTGTGTCCCCAACACACCCAATACAATGGTAAATTGTATAGGTGCACTAGTTCGGCAAAGAGATGGTGATCCAAGTGGTATATGGATAGTAGATAAAGGTATTTGTAATCTGAAATTATAAAAACAGCAAGGTAACTAATGATAAAAGTGAGCGTAAACGGTATTGCAATGCTAGTAAACAAGGCCTAGGGTTCATACTTTCACTAGTGTAAGTCCTCTCAACAATAATAACATAATTGGATCACATAACTTTCCCTCAACATGCAACAAAGAGTCACTCCAAAGTCACTAATATCGGAGAACGAACGAAGAGATTATGGTAGGGTACGAAACCACCTCAAAGTTATTCTTTCCAATCAATCCATTGGGCTATTCCTATAAGTGTCACAAACAGCCCTAGAGTTCGTACTAGAATAACACCTTAAGACACAAATCAACCAAAACCCTAATGTCACCTAGATACTCCAATGTCACCTCAAGTATCCGTGGGTATGATTATACGATATGCATCACACAATCTCAGATTCATCTATTCAACCAACACAAAGGACCTCAAAGAGTGCCCCAAAGTTCTAACAGAGAATCACGACGAAAACGTGTGCCAACCCCTATGCATAGGTTCATGGGCGGAACCCGCAAGTTGATCACCAAAACATACATCAAGTGAATCACGTGATATCCCATTGTCACCACAGATATCCATGGCAAGACATACATCAAGTGTTCTCTAATCTTTAAAGACTCAATCCGATAGGACAACTTCAAAGGGGAAACTCAATTCATTACAAGAGAGTAGAGGGGGATCAAACACATAGCTACTGGTACATACCCTCGGCCCTGCTCGTCATGGAGAGCACCGGGATGATGAAGATGGCCACCGGAGAGGGATTGCCCCCTCCGGCAGGGTGCCGGAACGGGTCTAGATTTGTTTTCGGTGGCTACGAAGGCTTCTGGCGGCGGAACTCCCGATCTATTCTCTGTTCTGGAAGTTTTAGGATACATGGGTATATATGGGTGAAAGGAGTACGTCGGTGGACCGAAGGGGGGGCCACGAGGCAAGGGGCGCGCCCTAGGGGGGTGGGCGCGCCCCTACCCTCGTGAGCTCCTCCTGCATCTTTTGATGTAGGGTCCAAGTCTATCAAGTAGGTTTCCTTCCAAAAATAACTTCTCCAGTTCATTTCGTTCCGTTTCGACTCCGTTTGATATTCCTTTTCTTCGAAACACTGAAATAGGCATAAAACAGCAAATCTGGGCTGGGCCTCCGGTTAATAGGTTAGTCCCAAAAATAATATAAAAGTGGAAAATAAAGCCCAATATTGCCCAAAACAGTAGATAATATAGCATGGAGCAATCAAAAATTATAGATACGTTGTAGACGTATCATGGGACTTCTTCATGGGGTTTAATACTAAGCACCTCCGAATTATTCCCGCTGCCCACACTCTGAATCGTGCCATCTATGATAGTACTCCCATTGCAACAATGAGGTCCACTAGGTCTAGCATCACTACAAAAAAAAGACAAATCCGTGACATTTGGGGCCGAACGAAAAAAAATTCGGTCATACATATGATACTTCTATGACGATAATTGTGACAAAACCCGATATAATCATAGATGTGGTGGGGTCCTACTTCTATGACAAAAAATCAAGACAGAAAATAGGCTTTTCGTCCTGGGCGGGCCGGAGACGCAGCTGCATGACATTCTTTGGGCCGTCCAGACGGAAAAAACCGTGGTAGAAGCGAGGGCGAGGAAAATTTCGGGGAGTTCCCGGTTACGGTGGGAGGTCGGGGCCGAGCGATGCGCGTTTCTCTCGTACACGTACGCGCGTGTGTTCAAGGCGTTGGCTCTAACTGAACCAGAGCGAGGCCTTGGGCTCTAACTGAACCCGAGCGATTGCACTGCAGGCTACGCGTTACTGAACCCGAGCGATCAATCGATGGATGTTAACTGAACCCGATCGAGCAATTCCTTCGCTACCGCCGCTAGCTGAAGCTGATCGATGCTGCCTTTGGATGAACAGTGAGCGTTGCAGGGGGGTTTGGATGAACAGTTCCCGGTGGGGGTGGATGAACAGGACCCCATGGTGTTGCCTCTGGATGAACAGGACCCCTATCAATCGAGCCGGTTGGGACTGGATGAACAGGACCCCGTGGAGGGCTAGATGAACAGGACCACCCTGTGGAGGGCAGGATGAACAGTAGTCGGTGGAGGGCAGGATGAACAGTAGCCCGTGGAGGGGTGGTTGAACAGGAGCCCATGGAGAGGGCTGGTTGAACAGTAGCCGGTGGAGTAGCGCGCGGTGGAGGCTGGATGAACAGGAGCCCGTGGATGAACAGTCGCAGGTGGAGGCTGTAGGAGGTTGATGGTGGATGAACAGTAGCTCGTGGAGGCTGGAGGGGGTCGACGGTGGAGATGAACAGTATCCCGTGGAGTCCCGTTTTGCGGTACGCCACACCCCTCCCGATGAACGGGACCCCGTTTCGACCGTAGCGCTTCAACACAAGTCCGTTTCGTCCATTTTGCGGTACGCCACACCCCTCCCGATCAACAGGACCCCCGTTTCGACCGTAGGAGGTGCGTTTCCTCCGTTTTGCGGTACGCTAGACCCCTCCCGATCAACAGAACCCCGTTCCGAACGTAGGAGGTCCGTTTCCTCCGTTGTGCGGTACGCTAGGCCTCGTTTCCATCGCCTGTTCCGTCCAATCCCTCCCGATGAAGATGACCACGCATTCCGTTCCGACCCAGCCGGTTGGCTCCCACGCGTTCCGTTGCCTCCCCATGAACACGACGCATCCCGTTGCCTCCCCATGAACACGACGCATTCCGTTGCCTCCCCATGAACACGACGATGACGCTGTTTCTCCGTTCCGACCCAGCCATGTCAACGAGCCCTCGCCGTACGTATGCGCGAGTAGGCGTTCGAGACCCTGCCTGTATGTACACATACATGGCCGTATTTTCTTTCTTGCACCCTGGCCGCCTTTACTGCGTCACGTGCGCGCCTCTACATCCACCAGTATATATGTATGTACACGTTCGCAACCAGAATGAAAATGCTACGTACGCTTCAACTAGGTGGGCCCCGACTGTCAGGCACTTCCTTGCGTGTGAAGATCTAGCTGGTGGGTCCCAGCAGTCAGCGGGCGAAATACGGTGGCCCGTCCGGTGGGTCCCCGCTCTCAGGTGGAGGAATAATTATTTTGCACGTAATAAGGAGGCACTTCCTTGCTGCAGCCGTGGACCCAGCTTGACCTCTCCACGTACAGTCCACGTTCGATGGAAGCCGTTCCTTGACCACATTGACCACGCCGCGCCGAGAGCACCAGGGCGGTGGACGACGGCGAGGCCTAGGAAGGGGACGATGCGGAGCCGGGGAAGACATGGCAGTGGATGCCCACGTGTAGAGGAGTACGAGGGTTCACTGGTTTGCTGCGGTGTGAGGCTGTCGTCGCCGCAGAATAATAGGGGGTGTGGGTGAGTAGAGGGATGGCCTGGCCAGTGGTGGGAGTAGTAAGGGGTGGTGAGGCCTCCGCCGCATCGCAGCCGGCCACGGGAGGCAGGAGCACGAGGCACGACCGGCGCTGGTTTGGGCGGCTGGAGTAAGAAGACCAGAGGTTGAAGAAGCACTACGGCCGTTGGATGGACATCGTACGGTCACTGGAGCTAGAATCGTGCATATTGACTAAGTTGACAAAGCCCTCCGTCCCCGTCAACTTATTAGGCCCACAAGTCAGCCTCTCACCGAGGTGGGTCCCAGCTAGCAGGGGGTATTCATTTTTTGTGCGTAATAAGGAGGCACTTCCGGTGGGTCCGAGCTGACAGCAGGGGGAACATGTTTTTCGCGAAATACGGTGGCCCATCGGGTGGGTCCCAGCAGTCAGGGGCAAACGTTTTATTCACGATATACTGGTGGGCGTCCGGTGGGTCCCTGCTGTCAGGTGGAGGAATAATTATTTTCCGCGTAATAAGGAGGCACTTCCTTGCGGCTGTCGTGGACCCAGCTATCAGCCTTTCCACGTACAGTATTCTTCCGATGGAATTCGGTCGTTGACCACATTGACCACACCGCGCCGATAGCACCACGGCAGTGGACGACGGCGAGGCCTAGGAAGGGGACGACGCAGAACCGGGGAAGACGCGGCAGTGGATGCCCACGCGGAGAGGAGTACAGGGGGTGTGGGTGAGTGGAGTGGAGGGATGGCCTGGCCAACGATGGGAGTAGTATGGGGGCGGTGAGGCCTCCGTGGCAGCACAGCCGGCCACGGGAGGCAGGAGCAGGCGGCACGACCGGCGCTTCTTTGGATGGCTGGAGCAAGAAGACCAGAGGTTGAAGAAGCACTACGGCCGTTGGATGGACACCGTACGGTCAGTCGAGGTAGAATCATACATATTGACTAAGTTGACAAAGCCCTTCATCCCCGTCAACTTAGTAGGCCCACTATACTGTGTCCCAGCTAGCAGGGGGAGTATTCATTTCTTTGTGCATAATAAGGAGGCACTTCCTTGCTGCGAAGATATAGCTGGTGGGTCCGAGCTGTCAGCGGCGGTAACATTTTTTTCTCGAAATACGTAGGCCGTTTCGGTGGGTCCCAGATGTCAGGTGGAGGAAATCATTATCTTGCGCGTAATAAGGAGGCATTTCCTTGCGTGTGGCCGTGGACTCAGCTGCCAGCCTCTCCACGTACAGTCCACTTCAGATGCATGTCGGTCGTTGACCACGCTGACCACGCCACGCCGAGAGCACCAGGGCGGTGGACGACGGCGAGACCTAGGAAGGGAACGACATGGAGGCAGGGAAGACTCGGCCGTTTTTTTTGTTTCCCACGTGGAGGGGAATACGACTGTACGAGGGTTTACTAGTTCGTCTGCCATCGCCGGAGAATAACAGCAGGTGTGGGTGAGTAGAGGGATGGCTAGGCCAGCGATGGGAGTACGGTGGGGCGGTGAGGCCTGCGCGGCAGCACAGCCGGCCGCGGGGAGGAGGGAGCAGGCAGTCCTGTCGGCGCTTGTTTGAGCGGCTGGAGCAGGAAGAGCAGAGATTGAAGAAGCACGGCGGCCGTTGGATGGACATCCAACAGTATATAGGCCATCTGTGGAAAGCCTCAAATATGTGGAAAACAACATACAGCCCATCTGCCATTATTTCAAATAATTTACAGCCCATTTGCTAATTCTTACGGGTTTTTTTGGAGCCCATATTCTTTATGTTAGCATTGCAGCCCATATTGTGGCCACGGTTAAAAAATTATACGAAATTTTGCATATGTCGGTGCGGTCTGAACTGTTTTTAATCCCGAAATTTCGAGTCACATTCAGACCGATTTTAAAAATAAATGTATATCAATATAAAATCCAATAAATTGTCCACGCATAAAAATCAATGCAATTTAAAATCTCGAAATGAAAAAAAGATATTTGAAAATAATTACCGGTTTGATGTGTTTTAAAAATATACAACCCATTTCTCATTACTGATAGGCCATTTTCTCGGCCAGCCGAATGAAGCTCTCCTTGTCTTGAAAGATTTGCAGCCCAACAGGCCTGATAAAGCGACTTACTTGAAAAATCACAAAAGAACTGGACTAGCCATATTCAGAAAGAAAAAAAACTACTGGGCTCGTCTGTGGTAAACATAAAAGAAAAGGCTGTCTAGACAGGCCAGAGTGTCCCGCACAGCCCAATTGACACCCTGCTTCCGTCTCAAAAACAAATTAGATAAATGCCACTCCAATTATGGCGATTCATAAAAATGCCACTGCAATTTCCAAACTTTGAAAAATGCCACTGCAATTTTTGCAAACTTTGAAAAACGCCACTGCAGTTTGCAAACTTTGAAAAACGCCACTCCAGACTTTGAAAAATGCCACTAGAAATGGCATGAAATGGCATTTTTCAAAGTTTGGAAATTGCAGTGGCATTTCTCGGATACACCAGATTTGGAGTGGCATTTGTCAAATTAACCCAAAACAAAAATAACTGGGCGAGCTGCTGGGTCCCTGGTGTTAGCCGCTCGTTGTGCAATTCTCTCGTTTATTGACTACGTTGACAATGGCATGGGACCCAGATGTCAGAAATCCACTAGGAGAGAGCCATTTTTTTATTGGCTTGAAATAAGGAGGCACTTGCTTGCATACTGCCATGACCTTGGCGGGTTCCTGCTGTCATCCTCTCCACGTACAATCATCTCATGATTGTGTACGCGCCAACTTGCTAGGCCCACAAGTCAGCCTCTAAACCGTGGAGGACAAACACAACCCATTTAACAAAATAACAGCCCATTCCATACATTCAAACGGAAAGTTCAACATTCAGACAGAAGTAACAGGTCTGATCCACATATAGAGTACTGAACTTCCACGTTGACAACCATCATAGCCAAGTTAACTATCTACTCCCACTAACACTCTAGTAGTGTACAAGTACTAACTTACTCTTAGCTAACTAGACGATGCCGACCGCCATCTGCTGTCCATGCTAAACGTCGGCACCGGCATCCTCCGCCTCGCCTCGGACTTGCCAGAGGTGCGATAGGGCGCATTGCTCACGCGCGTTGGCCCTTTCCATGCCGGCGTGGTCCACCGAAGCTTCGGCTTCCAAGCGGGAAACCCACTTGACGAGCTGGTAGTAAAAATCGGCGTCGCGAACGCGTGCGTGCCCGACAGCCTCTAGGGCTATTTGCCGGGCTCCGGCCTCCACATAGTCAGCCCAGTTGCGGGTGCTCTACTCGCGACTCAGAGCGTCGGTGCGCTGCTGCTCCATGTCCCGCTGGCGGCGCAAATCGGCGATACGCTGCTCCTCCGCCAGGCGGTCGCGCTCCAACAACTCCTGCTCCTCCGCCATGCGGTCGCGCTCCAGCAACTCCTCGACCTCCGCATTGCCATCTAAAGACAGGTAGAATGCCTCCTCCCTCCGTCTGCCTTCAGGTGAAAACCTGACACTAGTTCCGGCGGTGACCGCCTCCAGCGTCGCCTACTGCGGACGGGCGGGGGCATGGTGGATGTGGCGAGCGACGTCGAGCCGGTGGGGGCTTATGAGGATATGGCGAGTTGGGTCACGGTGGCACCTGAGAAGGCCGGGAAACAGTACTTATAGGCGGAAGGTAGCGCGACGGTCATCGGAATTCAATGCGTAATGGCTTAGCGCGCCAGCTTGCCGTGGAAACTAGAGAAACTGAAATTATAAATGTGTCGTCCCGTCTCGTCTGGGTCGCACGCCGACATGGTAGTCAAACGAGTGCACTCGAATCATCTCCCTCCTTGTCAACAATGATTCACGGATTTAAAGCGTATCTTTTTCGCATCAGTTAGCTGCCTTAATTACGGCCGGCTGCATGCAGGCACTCAGAATCGCTCGTAGGCAGTACGCGAAGCAGCGTGCAACGACTCACAGCCGAGGGCACGTATGCAACCACTTAAATCGCTGGAATTAATTAGGCTTAAACTTCTGCATGCCGTTAATTATTGCTATGCCTTGGTCTTGCTGCTTTGCTCAGGGACTAATAAATCCCGGACGGAGGGAGTACCTTGGTTGGTGAGAGGTTTGAATTAAGCCCTGCAAACCGGAAAGGAGGTACTCCCTCCGTTTTTATTTAGTTAGCATATTAGCTTTGGTCAAAGTCAAGCTTTACAAACTTTGACCAAGTTTATATACAAAAATATTAAGATATACAATAACAAATCAACAACAAAAATATTAAGATATACAATAACAGATCATATACAAATATGTAGCTCCAAAAGCAGAGATCTAGAAAAAACATCTGTTCTTCCTACTAACATGGATGCTTCTCTTGGCCAACATTCAGTACAGACTGAAAGACAAATTTGTTTGTGAAGTATACAATTCCTCTTGCAAACGTAAGTGGTTTCACCAACAGCTGGAACCATGAGAATGAACCACACATGATGGAGGAACATCCACTGCAATATGATTTGGTCTTCTCTCGATCACACCACGAGACTATTTTCGGAATACAAACTTTAACTTAGGCAAAATGATGCCCATTGTATAATCAGACCAAAGCAATGAAGCACCTAGTGTTGGCCAATAAATAGTACAGTACTACTTTTCTGCAGTCCATGAAGTGACTATCCAATCTTTTTGTGTCTATTTTCAAATGGCACTGCATGCAATGACTATACTATTCTCTTGTGCAGTTCAACCAAAATTGCGGACACTTTGTTTGTTTGCCAAATAGCAACGGGCAGACATCTCTGTCTGCACAAATATCAAGAAGCTAGTAAACATATACCACACCTTGTATTTTCGGTTTAAACATGTCTCTTCCGCTTAGCATCCATCATGTTCTGCACTGGACAATCTGATACAGTTATGTTTTGCCCTAGACAATTTCATACTGAATTGATTTGCTGGTTTAGAGCAGAAATATAGCGCCTATTCTTCATCAGACCAAGGATATCCATGTTCGAAGTGCTGGAAGAGGTGAAATCAATACAACCGAAATTGAGCATCCAATCATTGAATCCTGTCCTGCACCTCCAATGTAGGTCCACCCTGCCAATAAATTCACATGCAAACCACTAGTATTACTATCTAATGACAGTACAAAAAGAGTAGCAAGATAGTAGCAAACCACGTACCTTCGTAATGAACAACTCATAGTGCCACCAATTGGATATAAAGGTTTGGAAAAAAAATATGCTCCTAATGTTGAACCAGTTGGACTTTTTGTGCAGTTCCACTAAAATCGAGCATCCCTGTTTGCATAGATATTGAAAGTGTGATTACTCTAAAAGTGGCACTAGTTGAAGCATAGACTCACGAATATAAGCATTCCAATTTCATAATGGGAAAAGGTAGCAAGACTGTTTCTAACCACCTGTTTGAAGGAATAAATAAAGCAACAACGGCTGATGTCAGGAAGGCATACATAATTTTTTCTGAAAAACTGAGCCATTCCTGACCTTTCCTCTTCTTTTAGGCAAATTTTGTGCAGTTCTACTAAAATAAAATGCCATCACCGCCTTGACAATTCGGTGACACTATACAAAAGGAAATGACTTAACATTACATCATGATGTCAGGTATGTAGTCGATAGGCATTAGAGACAAACATACAGACCTCCTCCGATAACATAATGAACATTAATTTTAACAAAGGTGTGACTAGCTTTACCGGGATAATTTGAGTGAACTCTACACCCTTCGTTCCTTAATATAAGACGTTTTCGCGGTTCAATTTAAAGTACCCAAACATCTAGTATTTAGAAAAACAGGTAGTAGTTTCCTTGAGCACATATCTGGGAAAGCTTGCCACACTTTATTTATGTCCATACGCTAATGCAACACCATTCGAATACTACAAATATACACTAATCCAGTGGCTAGTGCAACAGTAGAGTAGTTAGTTTATTACAGGATACAGTACAATGGTTTTACTGAACAGATTTCAATAAACTCTAGCACTGGAAGGTTTCTATAAGAATTAACAATACAAAATGTAAAGGTAACAAGTTTCAGCATTGGTATACTAGCTCTGCATGAGCATTAAACCAAATACAAATGTCTGAAGGTAACTAGCATTATTAACTAATGACAGTATAAAAAATTTGCAAACCATGTACCTCCAAGGTAAATATCATTTCAAACTCGGGGGGACCTTAAAAATTGCTATCCCAATCTTGATAATTGATCAAACATAAAAACTTGATTGAACGAATCAAGAAAACAGCCGGAGGAGGAGGTGCCCACTCTTGACCTTTCCTCTTGTCTTCATAATTGTCTCTGTAGTTTAACCAAAATAAAATGACATCAGGGCCTTGGCATTTTGGTGAGACTGTACAAAAAAATTAACTTATCTCATGAAAGTGAGGTATGTAATCTATAAGCATTAACAGTGCAAAAATCTGAAGGTAGTAACAAGTTTCATCGTTGGTATACTGGCTGTGCAACAGCATTAGAATGCCTTAGCTGAAAAATCTTTAATACATCCACAATCAATAGCTAACCCTGAAATAATCCAGTGACATTAAATGGCATTGCTTAAATTTATCGGTGGCATTATACTGAGAGCGGCATTAGTTAAATGTGGCATCACTTTAGCAGTAGCATTGCTTGACTTGACTGCTGGCGTTATACTAACAGCAAAAAAGTGGCAATAAGAGCATGGGAGACCCATTCAGACAGTGGGCGCACCAGTACGATGTACCTCCATGGACGCAGAGTGGTGAGGGAGGTATGGTTGCCCAGAGCAACAAATATCCAGGCAGCATATGTGGATTACGTCCCATTTTTTTCTCTCTGTAGCCACCTTTTTCCTATGCGAGGACAACAAACCGATTGACCTGGTCATTCTCTATTGCGTTGTCATGCCTTTCTACCCTTCTTCAACCAAGAGACACGAGACTCGTTCCTTAGCTACTGATTTTCCCCTTTTCAACCTAGACGCGGGTTCGATGCCTACTCTCTTGGACAGTATAGTCTTCCTTCCTTTCCTTATTCAACCCAGACATGGATTAGTCTGCATGAAGTAGGGTTTCCTTTAATAGTGCAAATTATGGTTTTCGTCTGTGTGGCCAGCAGAGCAGAGGATAGCAAATTGGGAAGATGGTGGAGTGGAAAAAGATCCACATGCAACGACGTGGCCGATGGGGCAATAGAACAAGGTTATGGTTCGAAAAGAGGTAGCATACCTGAGGGTCGGCGGGAAGTGGCTTCGCTCGTGGTCATCGTCCTCCGCACACACTACGGCAACGAGCTTGGGGACGGAGGCCATCCCTTGCGGGTGCTAGGTCTGAGAGGACGACCTTGTCGTCAGTGCATGACCTTGCTCGCCGACGACGAGTGCGTCAACGCTACACGTCCTTTTCTTCCTCGACGGATCCGTGACCACCGGTGAGGAGGGAGAGAGGGGCCGTCTTTTTTAGATCTGGAGAGAGGGTTGTAGTGTGAGAAGCAAGTGGGAAACCCTTAGCAAGAAAGCGCTCAAGCTCCAGCCTATATATCTTTTTTATACTACTAGTACTGGAGGTGGAGTAGTGGTAGAGTAGTTTATATTTTCTCCGCGTACAGTACCAGTTAGTCGTGCTTCAAAACTGATTGGCACACCATTAAAAAAATAAAGGTCGATAACTAATGCGGCACCTTGGGCCAACGCGGCCAGATCGCATTTTGCACGAGAAATTACACACCATGTTTCGTTGACATGTGGTCCCGTTCCAACATATCAGTGAGACGATGGCGAGTAGTAGGAGTATTTCCGAACGGACATGTTGGCCGGGGCGCCTCTTCGTGAACCGTGGCAAACTCGCAACCGTCCACCGACTCTTCGCCTTTCCCTCTTGATTTGGAACTGCTTTCGCATGCTCTTCCTCTCCCTCCTCCATTTTCCTTCAGCCCTTCACCCTTTATTCTGCCATTGTTCGATCGTCTTCTCCATGGAGGGAACAGGCCGGAAACGACCCCGTTATTCTTGCCCCGATATGAAAGATGACGTGGTGGAGGAACTCATTGATCGGTGCAACGTCATCACCTCGGCTAGCATGGCAGGTTCATTCAAGCCCATTCTCGACTCAACTAATAACATCATTACAAAGAACCCAAGAGTCAAGGAGCGGTTTGATATCCCCTATCTTCTTCGCCATGACCCTGATGATGACTGGCACCGGCATGACGGAGGCCTCGCCTTGTGCAAGTTGATGCTTCTTGATAATGATACGTATGATGTTAAGATGCCATCGCTTGAGGGCCAGGCTTGGGCGGGCACAAATGGAGATTGGGTTGTTTACATTGGGTCCAACTGCGAGTGGGAACTTGTGAATGTGTACACTCGTCACCGGGTTCCACTTCCAAAAATCTCAGCACACTGCCCAGAGGTTGAGCACACCGGTAATGTACGCACGTTCAAATACGATCATGGTGACTGTATTCTACGGAAGATAGCAATTTGTCGAGTTCCCAACCGCTCTTGGAATTACAGCAACTATGATGTTGTTGCTATCTTCGACAAGCTTGTTGCCTTCCTTGATGGTTTCACTCGATGGATATTGCTCAAAAATTAGTTTCTGTACACAGATGAGTACTGTGATGCAATTCAATACGAGCGCCTTGTGTTTGCTGCCACCACTCGTGGCACTATTTTTGCATGGCATCCTCATAGTTTCGGTACGTTTGTCTTCCACCGTAATTATAATTGTTTCATCCACATGCATGCGGGTTAGCAAGTTTCCCTTTACTAATTAACCTTCTTCTTGTGTTTCCAAGGTCCTGTGAACATCCCACCACCTATACTTGAAAATTTTTATAACCAAGGGGGAGATGACGATGGTGATGATCACGAGCATGAGGACGAGCAGCGCCCATATACTCTATGGCGCCTGGCAACTAATTCTGATGGATCACCTCTTCTTGTGTGTATACATCCCACTGATGATGTTACTGCTAAGGAAGCAGGTGTCTCCCATGGTCGCACTCTCCGAACCTATTCCAACACCCGTTGCATGGTATTCGGGATGGATACTAGTGTGCTAGCGCCAACTCCTTCTCCCTGGTACAGAATTGATAGTCTTGGAGAAAACTCGCTCTTCCTTGGACAAAACTATCCGATGATGGTGAAAGGCGATCCAACTGTTGTTGACACATTTATGAGAAGCAACTGTGTCTATACCTCAGACATTTGTGTGGTTCCCTACCCTGGTAGGGATATAGTAGGCCGCTTCAGCCTGCATGATCAGTCCTGCGTTGGTTTCCAGATCGACAATCGATGGCCCATCCCCGAGAATCACTTGTGGTTCAAAGCAAGCATTTCCAACACCGAGGAATGGTTGAGTTGAAGTTCATTTCATTGCTTGTTATTTGTTGTGTGGTGAAAACTTTAGTATTTGTAATGTATCCTCGTTGTCGATGTGGGTTGATGACCTGTTGTATGTAATAAAATGATATGCGTGTGATAAACTTTATTGGATTTGTTTTTCATCACCAGCACGTCGAGGTGAAAGATGTGCAGGTTCAGTGGGTCCTCTTGCATTTTCACTGACATGTGGGGCCGCATGTGAGCAAACATACGATGGGCTCCGCGCGTCAGCTGGCTGGCTGAGAAGAGAGATAGAGCAGGGCTGAGCATGAACTGCAGGAAATTCGTTCTACGTACCTCGATATAGGCTCGATATAGTGGGGTGACATGGGCCATAACTCAGTAGCATTCACGTCTAGCAGTACGGCACACGCCACCCACACGAGTCCCATCCGACACCAATTTTCTTGGAGTCCATGCTACAGCCATATCTTCTCCCTCATGTTTTCTCAGCCATCACGCGGTGGGCGGGGTGGGGGTTTGCCAATAGTCGGTTTGCTCAACTGCAGTCCCACTTGTAAGTGAAAATGCAACACCGCACGCATTCCCGCTTGAGCGGCGTGCCGGACCAACCGTGTGGGGGTGCGACGCGAACACGACAGGCTTTTCCTTTTGAACTCGTAACTTGTAAAATTTGGTTCTGCTCCATGGCGCGACCGATAGATAGAAAATAACGATTTTTCCTAGAGTAATGAGAAGTTTGGTTCTGGCGCCGTTCATGCATGGAGTACGTACGAAAATTATGAAGTTGATGCGAAAGGTAAGATAATTACTGTAGTATCATATACTACTACATGGATTTGACGGAAAGTTAAAAATACATACGGATCCATCAACGTTCAACGACATCCTCACGCCCTAGTGCGCCGGGTCACCAACCGACGTGTGAGGAGCAGCGGCGTTGGCGGCGAGCTCAACGTGCTTCTGAACAGTGCCGTCCAAGGTTGCCCTGCACTCCAAGAAGGCCAGCGTCCTATCGTCCTCCTCTTGCATGTAGTAGTCCTTGTGGACGATTTGCGCATGGACGTGGGTGATTATGTCGATGGTGTCTTGCTGCGCAGGGTGCTGCGTGGCGAGCGCGACCTCGAGGTGGACATTCTCCGGCGCGACGGCGGGCAGTCGCAGGGCCACCAGTGCGTCGAAGAGGTTGTTACCATAGTGGCTGTTGAGGGTGGCGGGCATCGCAGAGCCTGGGCGTGTCGGCTGGAGGCTTACGTCAAAGTCTTCCGCAAGCTTCTTGACGATGGTGAACTTATCGAGGAAACCGATGAGGACCTCGTCGAACAAGGAGACGAAGCTGTCGTCCAAGCGGCCCCTCGCCCTGGCGGCCTCAAGCAATACTACCTGGAGACGTTCCTTGGTGCCGGTGGACGTGGTAGTAGTCCTAAATCTAGACCGTGGTGCTACTAGTACTAGTAGTAGTACTACCAATGTATTAGTAGGAGTACTAGCACTGTACTACCCGTTGGTCAAATTATTACGTGTTGCTCCTCACAGTGAAGTGACAAGACCCTGCGCCGAAGATGACACCTGAGTATAGGCGCCGTGTTCGGCATACCATAGTCAGCCTCACCGTCTGCAATCACTATCATCATGGCTGTAGAGCTAGCCTGCTTACAACTAGCCCCGTTCGACATAATTTCTCGTGCGTAGATGCCCGTGCATTGCACGGAACACCAAGATTGGGGGTGGACGGCTCCGGCAGCGGCCATCACGCCAGATTTTTCCACGGCCTTCTACTCCTAGATGTGTACACGTGTGCTGGTGTGTGTTGTGTGCTGGGTGTGAGCGAGTGCGTCCTTCTGTGCATGCCGCCGCATAGTGGTGAATTGTGCGCGAGTGCGTCCTTCGCGCGCAAGAAGTTTGTCCTCAATGCGTCCTCAATTTACTAGCGTGCGGGGTGCTACCCGAGTGGTTTCAACTTTGTTTACTTCACCGCGTGTCAGATGGACCTCTAATTTACTTATTTTCACCCATTGCCACATGGGCCAGCACATGAAGATACATAACACGAGCTGACAAGGCAGCATGTGGATTGGTTGATCGGTCAACTAAACAATATACGGAGCTATACGCTGACACAGTGAGCGTATAATCCGTCGGTATAGAGAGTTCGAGTGAGAGGGGAGGCCCATGAGAGATAGCAGAGAGAGAGAGAAAGAGCTACTCCCTCCGTTTGATAATGTAGTTCCAACATTTTTTTAAGTCAAACTTTTGAAACTTTGACCAAGTTTATAAAGAAATTACTTGTATCTACAACATCAAAGATAAATGATAGTATGGAGTAAGTACATGTTGTGATGAATCTAATGATCGTTCCAGATGTAAATGTTTTTCTCCACATATACCTGGTCAAACATTTCTGAGGTTTGACTTTTCAAAACATCCATATGCTTATGGACGTACAGAGTCCCTAACAAGAGAGAGAGAGAGAGAGAGTGAGTGAGTGAGTGAAAAAAGTGTGTGCGTGTGTGAAAGAGACATGGACAACACACGATAAAAGTAGAGAAAAAGCGTGTGTGTCTTATGCAAACATATCATACATGCATCTTCGACAACGGAGGCAAGGTGAGGAGATAGTGTGTGGTTGTTTGGAACCGTGAGAGCAAGACATCTAGCACATGGCCAAGAGGGGTCTGACAAACAAGGGAGAGAGGTCGAGAGAGACGTACGGAGAAAATGCAGACATGGGGAGGAGAGAGTGTATGTTTGTCATAGAGAGATCCCCTGGAGATCGTGATGGGACTACATGGGTGGGAGATCGAGTGACAAGGTGTGTGCACGATAGAAGATGCCCCGAGAGATATCGAGATAGACGTATGGATGGAAGGAGACAATACGTGTGTTCCTGTTGGCTAGTAAGAGATAATCATACTTAGGAGGGGGGGAGTGCTTGCGCCTATGATGGATTGAGGGATTATGGTACTTAGGGGGTTGCGTGTCACATGGAGAGGGAACAAGGGCGGAGAGTGTTGGATGGGTCTATATGTATAGCGCGAGCGAGACATGTGTATGTGTGAACCAGGGAGATATAAGGCCAGTTTGGCTTGCATCCTAAGCATCTTTTGCCTGGCCTGGGGTTGTGGCTAGATTTCATGCACACTTGTTTGGTTGCTACCCTGTGAAAAAGAAAGCATGCCCGGCCTGGGTTCCCTTGCACTTTAATTAGCCTGGCTAAACTCCAGACACTGCAAGTAGCCTGGCCCAGGCGACCGATTTTGAATGCTTGGTCGTGCCTGGTCGTGTGGCCACGAGGCTAACAGCAACATGGATGGATATTAGCATTAAATAATTGATGCATGGATTGATTGATGGGACGTTGATGCTTTGCCTGGAGCAAGCATGAACCAAACGCTTCAGCACCACACAAGCCTAGCCAGGCAGAAATATTTTACATCTCACGTCCACACCAGGCAGTACCGGCCATCAAGGCATGAGGGTCAGGTCACGAACCAAACTGGCCAATAAAGTTTGAGAGAGATTGAGGAGCCCTGATAAGGCTGAGTGGTGCGTCAGATAGCTGAGAGGGGGAAAGATATATTCCATCCGCTCGATAATGCAGTGCATGTAAATTTTTTAGAAGTCAAACTTTGGAAAGTTTGATCAGGTTTACGCAAATGTTATTTATATCTACAATACCAAAGATACATCATACAAAACTACATCTCATGGTGAATCTAATGGCATATGTTTGTCATACTAGATGTAATTCTTTTTCTCCACGTACATGGTCAAACTTTGTGATGTTTGACTTTTCAATAAATCTATATGCTATGAACCGAGGAGAGTGCCTCAGTCGAGATAGATCAAGTGCGCATGAAGGAGAATGAGTAAGTGTGCAAAAAGAGTATGTGTGTGAAAGAGAAAGTGACAACAAACGATAAATTAGAGAGAGTGTGTGTTTTTTTGTTTCTTATGCAAACAGATCACGCATGCATCTCCGAGATAGAAAAGCGAGGCAAGGAGATACACAAAGATAGCTAGTGTGTGATTGTTTGCAACGGAGAGAGACACCCCTGTAGCACATGTCCAATAGAGGTGAGGCCAACAAGGAACAAAGGTCGAGAGGGACACATGGATGGCATGGACGCATGAGGAGGGAGAGAGGGTGTGTTTGTGATAGAGAGATCCCGTCGAGATTGTGAGGGGACTATATGGGTGGGAGATCGAGGGAGTGCGTGCGTGATAGAAAGATGCCCCGAGAGAAACCGAGATAGACCATGCACATGTTTGTGATGGAGACTAAGATTAGCTAGTCATACTTGGCCAGCTGGGCATGAGATTGTGTGTGTGTGCATGTGATATGGAGAGAGAATGAGGGGGAGATAGAGTTTTAGATGGGCCTATCGAGTGTGAGTGAGATATGCATGTGTATGTGTGACCCAGGTGGATGGAGAGCTTGAGAGAGGGGGGGAAGAGCTCCGAGACGACATAGTGGTGCGTGAGAGAGTTAAAGGCAAAGAGCCAAGGAATCTGTGTGCGTACGATGAGTGCACCCAAGATATCTAGCTTGGACCAGCTAGAGTATCATACATAGTGTGCGAGAGAGACCTATAGATGGTGTATATATGCATGCGAACTAGAAAGACCCCCCCACACACACACACAAAGAGAGAGAGAGAGAGAGAGAGAGAGAGAGAGAGAGAGAAAGGGAGAGGGACGAACAAGGTTTTTGTGTCGGATGCGTGCGACAGAATTGAAGATTGTCGGAGAGAGAGAGAGAGAGAGAGAGAGAGAGAACATGAGTCCGGGAGAGGGGGAGATCGCGTTTTATGCATCAAAGACTGATATAAACCATGTTTCGATATAAACTTGCATTCAAATATTTAAATTGGAGAACATGTTGTCTGCAATCCACACATGAACAGATATATGCGTATATCAAACAAGTTCATTAATTTGACTTTCAACATGTTCATGGAGTACTATAATATTGTACAACATGCTACTCGATTGAGGTGTTCAATTTTGGATTTAGTTCACTATTTTGACCTACTGAACGAGCTATTTCATTGAATCGAGATATTTCATTTTGGGTTTGATTCGCGTTTTTGAGTGGGTCAACTATTTGTCATATAGTAAATCGCTAGCAACGAGCATGTAAAAACACATTACTCCCGAGCATTATCTCTCCATCTAAAAAAGAAGTGGCAAGATAATATTTCAAAATTTGATCCGAATCGACTTGGTAAGGTAGACATGGATGCTCGTTCTCCCAAAATTTCAACGAACCGTTAAACATCCTCTCTGCTCCCTGGGAAGCATACACCAGAAGGGAGCTATAGTCCCCACTCAACAGTTCCCTACATCGAATGCGCGTGCCCGACATGCACAGCCACAACAACTGCAAGGCCATCCACAAGTCAGCACATGATGCTCACTCCTATGGATGGCAGCCAGATAGGTTGTACCCTCATCTTACTTGTGTGCAACAATTATGGCTTTGTTATTCATCTAAGCATGGAAAATAGATCATCACATTTCACTGTATATTCATGCTGATCTCTTACGGGTCTTGTTCAGGAGTTAACGTTGTTCCATAGTTCAGCTAAGATACTTGTTCTTTAGGTAACACTGTTCCATAGTTATCATCCATCAGCCAATGCTATCCCACAGGCTGGTGATTATAGTATTATACCACTTCTAGTATTTCTTATGTTGTTCTTTAATACTTTTGTGTGCCATCTAGTTAATCTCGAGTACAAATGATACATATTCTGTAGCTTTCATCTGTGTTCTCCCTTTAGTTTATGAGACCTGTTGCTGCTAGTTAACCCCAGTCCTACTATTTATGTCGTCTCCTATAGGCACTCATTACATAAATCTAACTACTAGTTTTCTTCCATGCATGTCAGATATAATTGCACACACTGATATATCCAGAAGAACCTCACGGAGCAATGTAAAGCCCAATAAACTTGATGTCAATGATACCCAATATGATGGAACATGTAAAGGCAGTTCTTCAGAAGACTTGCGGAAAGATGATGAATCCTCTTCACCCCACAAGGTCCTTGCTCTAACTTGGCCTGTGATATGGGTACAACATGCATATAATGTCCTGGAGTGTATCTACTCTGTTACAATGCCATGTGCTTAGCATGTTGATCATGCATGTAAATATGTCATGCCTTCCTGTTTTTCAGTACCTATTCCATTCATGATAACATGTTTTCAAATTTAAGTATTGTCATCTACTCTATCGCAATGCCATCTTCTTAATTTGGACATCATGCTTCTGAATATCTTATGCATTGTTATTCATCAGTATGTACTTCATCTGTCTACCATACCATGTTTTTTTTACATTGAAGTGTTGTTCTAGTGCTCTGTTGCAATGCCATCTTATTTTCCCAATCATACACGTGTATGTTGCCTTAGTTATTTCTGTATGTATTCCGCTAGCATACAGTTTTACATTCAACTAGTTTTTTTGTGTTGTCCTGTCGTATCCCTAGCTCTTACACCATACTCCCTCCGTCCGGATTACATGTTGCTGAAATGGATAAAAAGGATGTATCTAGAACTGAAATACGCCTAGACCCATCCATTTTTTTCCGGATGGAGGGAATACATGTCAATATGTCATGCCTTTCTATTCTTCATTACCTATTCCATCTCTCTGTTGCCGCATGTTTTATAATTAAAGCACCATTCTTCTATACAAGGCATGCAAGGAGAAGACGACTATGTTAGAATCTGAAGGGTTACAAACAAGGCCTTTGCAAAATATCCAAACGCCAGGAGATAATAAACCAACTCCAGTTTTTAAAGATACTGCTCCAGCACAGAGAAACCCAACTCCTACTAATAATAAGCAGATTCCAGTGGCCAAAGAACTAGTCCGCTCCAGTCCAGCAAAAGAATGTCAACTCCATTCTAAGAAGCGTGTGCGTATCCTCGCATCATGAAATTTTATAGCATTCTGATCATATTTTCTACATGTTTCTTACCCGTCTCTCTTTTAGAAAATAAGGTTAAACGATACAAGACTTCCTCCATTGGGATCGTATTTGAGGAAAATATCTTGCGGGAATTCTCTGTGCTCCAGTGTTGATGTAAGTACCTGTTGTATATCACTATATTTTTACATCAGCATGTATTTTGTTAATCGGCCTGAATCTAACCTTTATCTGATCTAAATTTAGTTGTAGCAAAATGTATGATTAAAGGCCACAATGTTGATTTTTGCAAGGAAAACTGCCTGGTAGTTTTGCATCCTGAGCTGCATGAGTGTACTATCTCATATCAGTGGGTTTGAATACTTTGGTTCTGCAGTGGGTTTTTCAGTGTTTTTTTACTGTGTTGTCCTGTCGTATCCCTAGCTGTTACATCATACTCCCTCTGTCCGGATTAAATGTCGTGGAAATGGATAAAACTGGATGTATCTAGAACTGAAATACGCCTAGATCCATCCATTTATTTCCGGATGGAGTGAATACATGTCAATATGTCATGCCTTTCTATTCTTCAGTACCTATTCCATCTCTGTTGTAGCATGTTTTATAACTGAATCACCATTCTTCTATATAAGGCATGCAAGGGGAAGATGGCTATGTTAGAATCTGAAGGGTTACAAACCAGGTCTTTGCAAAAGATCCAAACGCCAGGAGATAATAAACCAACTCCATTTTCATAGATACTGCTCCAGCACAGAGAAACCCAACTCCCACTGATAATAAGCAGATTCCAGTGGCCAAAGAACTAGTCCGCTCCAGTCCAGCAAAAGAATGTCAACTCCATTCTAAGAAGCGTGTGCGTATCCTCGCATCATGAAATTTTATAGCATTCTGATCATATTTTCTACATGTTTCTTACCCGTCTCTCTTTTAGAAAATAAGGTTAAACGATACAAGACTTCCTCCATTGGGATCGTATTTGAGGAAAATATCTTGCGGGAATTCTCTGTGCTCCAGTGTTGATGTAAGTACCTGTTGTATATCACTATATTTTTACATCAGCATGTATTTTGTTAATCGGCCTGAATCTAACCTTTATCTGATCTAAAATTAGTTGTAGCAAAATGTTAAAGGCGCCAATGTTGATTTTTGTAAGGAAAACTGTCTGGTAGTTTTGCGTACTGAGCTGCATGAATGTGTTATCTCATATCACGCACATTACTGAATTGTAGTGCTTCTCTGGTTGCCCATTCATTCATTGTGTCAATGTTGCTTTCGTATTACCTTACCTGGCTGATGATAGCTGTGACATATTGTGTTAATTTGGTGTAGGCTAGTTGCCCAAATGTTCGTTGTGTCAATGTTGCTTTCCTATTATCTGACTTGGCCAATGATAGCAATGCTAGTGTGTTAATTTTGTGCAGGCTGCTGAAGATAAGAAGACAAACTCTTAAAACAGCAAGGCAACCCCATTGTTTCTTTCTAGTAAATCTAGGCCAGGTAATATGGCAATACCTCATGATTAATCTGTTTGGTTCCCGTCCTAATTTATGTTATGATGCAGTGGTCAAGACACTCTCCACTATCAACAATACAAGCCTGCCAAAATCGCCATCTGAATCTGTTCAGTATCCTCTGTCTTGAATGCGACGAAATAAATGTATGTTTGTGAACCAATTAATGGCTGAAGCAATGATGGAAATGGTGGATGAATCAGAGGTGCAGAGTTGTGCGACACAACAACTGATCAATGTTTTCAGAGACAGTGTGGCAACGCAGCAAGAACTTGCCCACATGCTTATAGGCATCATCTGTGCTGAGGTTGCAGATTGTGACGTTGTAGATGGTTAGGTTCTGCTCATTTATTTGCACTGGCATCAATATTTGATTGCCCAGTGGATGTAATTTCCTATAATATATTCTGGATGTGCAACATTATTCCCTGTATGTCGTACCTTTACTCGTCGTAATGGGCTCAAATTATCTAATTTGGCCTAAAGACATGAACGAACTTTAGTGGGCCCATTAAGTTAATGGGCCGTTACTAGGCCAAAAGTTAATGGTCGGCCCTCTTACCTCCCGGGTCGTTAACAGGCCGACATCGAAGTGGGCAATAGGTGGCCCCAATTTATTTCACGGGTCATTAACAGGTCGTTACTAAGTTTGGGCTACATATGGCCCAACTATACTGTAGGCCTTTAGTAGGTTGAAAGAGACAGCAGGCTTGTATTGGACCATGAAGAGCATGAGCCGCTAAGAGGCCGAAAGTCAGGTTGTATTGTAAACGGCCCAACTGAGTTGTGGGCCTTTAGCAGGCCGAAAGAGAAACCGGGCTAGTATTGGACCATGAAGGTCATGGGCCGTTAAGAGGCCAAAACTAAGGTCCGACTACAAATGGCCCAACTCATTTATGGTTCGTTAACAGGCCGAAAGGCACACAGGGCCGAGAATTGGCCCAACACTTAAATGGGCCGCTAAAAGGCCAAAACTCAGGTCTGACTACAATTGGGCCAACTGATTTATGGGCCGTCAACAGGCTGAAAGTGACACCGGGCCAGAAATTGGCCCAACACTTAAATGGGCCGCTAAAAGGCCGAAACTCAGGTCCGACTACAAATGGCCCATCAGATTTATGGGCCGTCAACAGGCTGAAAGACACACCGGGCCGGAAATTAGCCCAACATTTAAATGGGTCACTAAAAGGCCGAAAGATGTACATCCTGAAAATTGGCCCATCAATTAAATGGGCCCTTAACAGGCCGAAATCTCATCGAGCCGATATTGAGCCCAAATATATAGCGGGCTGTTAACGGGCTCGAACTGACGATGGGCTGCAATGGTGTCAAATCTTTAACGGGCCGAATTGGCACATCTCGTATGGGCCGTGGGCTTAAATGGACCTAACACAAGTAGGCCTTATATGGGCCGGCCTGCTAATTTTTACTGGGCCGACCTTTTTCACCGGAATGGGCAACTGTTGGGCCGTGCCACGTGTCGACCTATCATAGGCACCTCCTGTCCGATGAGTGGATGACATCTATCCCAACGATGAGGCGACACGTGTTTCCTCTAGCCAATGATGATTTTACACATGGAAAATCCCCATTGGTCGGGGCTGTTAACTGGTTATCGGATCCAAAACCCAACCCAATAGCTTAACGGCGTTTCGTTACGGTGGATGCCACGTGTCGGTCACCCTTGACGAAAGCACTTCTGTGACGCGCGATTTATCGTCATGGAAGTGGACACTTCCGTGATGATAATTTTGGTAATGTCATGGAACACTTCTACGACAGGACAAGTATGACTATCTTGATTCGTTCATAAATTTGTCATGGATGTACATGCATGACAAAAAAAGCGACCTACTGTGACAAACATGTATTATCACGAAAGTGTATTTTTTTTGTAGTGCATGTCCTGTAAGAAGAGATTGTCACGCAAAACTTACATCTTGTTGTCTTCTTCCTCATACAGTACGTACCACTGGTACGTACTACTAGTACTACTACTACCCATTCTCCTATAAACCTTGCGCTTGGCATCTCAAAAATATTAACATTACGCTTGGCTCTTCGCCTCTTTAGGGAGTCGAGCAATGATGGTACTGGAGTATATATCGTTCTGGCTATCTGAGACCGAATGCTTTGCACATCCACCACGTGGGCGAGGGTCGAGCGAGGGGCGAGGGGCGAGGGAGAGTGCGTACTGTTACGTCTGTTTCAATATGGACTACATACAAAGCAAAATGAGTGAATCTACACTCTAAAATACATCTATATACATCAGTGTTTGGAGTATGTACTAGTAATTCATATTGAAATCTATTAAAAGACATATATTTCAAACAATATGATAATCTCTCTAACCAAGGTAGGGACGAGGAGTAAATGGAGGGAGTAGTAAAATTTTCTTCTCGTCCTACAAGCCACCGTGCGTGTGGGCGAGGGAGCAGGCGTAAGGCGTAGTAAGCAAGCTTCTCATCGTCCTACGACTCTGCGAGCCACCGCGCCCGTGGGCGGGGGAGACGGCATACTAATTACAAGAAATATGTCAACTTGTGACCCTCACTATTGGCCGCTGAAAGGTCATAGTTTTTCATTTGCAACCTTTTTGTGACCAAAAACAGAAGGTCAAAAGCTGGTGGTCGTAAACTGAATTAGCGACCTTCTCTGTGAGAAGGTCGTAGACGTTTACGACCAAAACAGAAGGTCGTTGAACCCATGACCTTTTGTTTTGGTCACTGGCTGTCTGTCCAGGCCACGTCGGATCCGACGTGTTAATCTGATGTGGCAAAATTGCGACCAATTGAAAAGGTCAAAAATTAGAATCGGCCCGGTCCAATTGGGTGTTTATATGGGCCGATCCCATTAATTCAGCCAATTTAGTGTATTTTTCTGTCAATTTTTGTTAGCTTCATGGGCCAAGTCCAACATCACAGCCTTTTTATTTTTGGGCCATGGCCAGTTTGGCTGAGCAGTTCAAGTATTTCTTTTTTTAAAGATGGGTCCACTATTCAGATGGGTCCCAATTGTCAGGTTCTTCTAGTAAGTGGGTCCCAATTGTCAAGGTCATTTTCTTTAAATTTCAATTTGCTAGTAAATAAATCACCAACATTCAAATGGGAACAGATAGAGAACACACGTAGTACTTCACATAACAGCCAAAATCAGTTTGATACATCATACAACAAAGATACAATAGCAGAATCATTGTGTTACATCATCATATAACACATATACAATGGCAATCACAGCCTAGATACTCTAGGTCTCTTCAACTTTGCATTCCCTAGATTCCCAGCTTCCAAATATGCAGCACAAAATCAACGCCATGTTAATAGACCAAACTTGGTGTTACAACAGATGAATGAATATGTTGTGTCTTCTTCAAATAAGTTCAGTTTGTTGAGGATACCATTTAGAACTAGAAGCCATCCACCTACTAACAGAACTTCCATGAATATGTTCAGGTATGCTTAATAATTAACCTACATGAGCACTCAAGTCAAATTACCATCATAATAAGTATGAAGATAAAGGAAAGCAAGAAACAGCAGACTAGAAACCTCAGGAGGCAAAATAAGTAGCATGGTACTAAGAATACAAGTACTCAAGGCAAGTAACCCAGTTTCAGCGTGCTTAAGTTCAGATTTTTTATATCGTAACATTTAGATCCAACAAATTAAGGCTAGTAAGTGACTCAATGACTACTGCAACTCAGATATAATCAAGAATCTAAGCAGGATAAAAGTGGTTCCTCAATTTGGTCGTCTCACAGGTACACTACAAGCAGTACTAATATAAAGCTAGAGGTGGGGTCAAGGCGATGGGCCTTCTCGAAGGCTTAGAACCGACCTAGCACTGCGTCAAGAGACATACATACTAATACATTGTGTGGGTGAGGCAAGGAAACAGATACTAGCACTCTGTAATGCATCTAGAGAATTATGCACACTTCACTTCACTTCACTTGGAGTTAATAAACTAGATGGACTGTCACTAGTGTACAACTACCAGTGTTGTAGTACTTGAGGAAGATGAATATAATACAGCTCACACACACACATGTACAAAGTAATAGAATGCAGACAAGTTAGTAAGTGGAGTAGTAGTAGAAGGGACCTAAGGTAGCACCCAAGCCAAGAGACATACTACTAGTAAATTGTTGTTATGGGTGAGACAAGAGCACAGGTGGTGCTGCTAGAGAGGGAATTATGGGCACTCGGAATAAATTAACAGAGTTTGTCCATGGACTGTCACAGGCAGCAAGATAGCACTAGTGCTCTTGTGCTTGAGCAAGAAGAATATATATAATACACAGGTAGCAGAGTTGGTGCTAATAGAAATACATCAGCAGTGAGTAGTAGTAATTAAGAGGCAACAGTAAGCCAATTCACATGAACATGCTAACAAGTTAAGGCAACATAGCAATGGGTAGCAGTATCCACAAAAGCAACAATATAAGCTATGATAAGTTCACTTGAAACCAGGCATATAAAACAAGTTATGGAGTCATAATATCTAATTCAACAGAAGTTGTTAAGTAGCCAACTTAATTAGATTCTATAAGACACTGCACTAGAAATATTTATTTCTCATCCAATTGACAACTATATTACAGAGAACACCTCCGTAAGGATGGGTAGATTTGATGTCATACAAACATATATAAGATTTATTGATTAGTGTTAGGACTAAAAAAGATGGTAAATTCAATGCACAAATTTTGATGGTAACTGATTAGTGTGTGTGTTCGTGTGAAGAGAGTGATAGACAGTCAGAACATTATCACCTTAACACATATAAGAGAAAACATCAGTTAGTAAGTGAGAATTCCAGCTGTCCTTCAGGAGCAATTTTCATATCCATCATATCCTAGTTCGGCCGGTACCCCAACAGGTCGCCCTCACCTTGTTGCTTGGCCCTGGCAGTAGCTCAGCAGCAGGTGGTGCTTGACCTCCAGGTATCCCATGCCCTCGCCCGTCGGCAGTTGGTTCTTCCTCACCTATACCAATACACAAGTAGTCAAGCACACAAGAAAACGAACAGAATACTCGGTCTTGTGGATACTGCTACCCGTTGCTTAAATTCTGCCTTATTCTTACACAAGTGAACTTATCATAGATCATGAAGCAGGTGGAGCTGAGATTTCGCTTTTTCTTTGTAACTAATAGAACATGCTAACAAGTTATCAGAACCATTCCATGATGCTACATAGCATTGAAACTAACAATACATGCTAATAAGTCATTAGAGCTACTGCATTATTCTACATGACCCTATCAAGAACGAAGATGAAGCAGCTGCTGCACGGGCAGCTCCGTCCAGGCAATAGACAGATTACATAGGGTGTCACCTTCTTGTCCTTGATCTCGTTGGACTGGATCCAGGTCTTGATCTGGTCGCGGTAGCGCTGCAGCTTCTTGATCTCCTTCTTGAGGTCCGCCTCGAACTTATCCTTCTGGTTCGCATTCTCGGTGTCATAGACCTGCCCCGAAATCGCGCAAAATCATGAGAATCTGGCCCAGATGCTGTCTCTGGGTTGGGGAGAGTAGGGGGAGGGACGTCGTGCGCGCGCCTTGTTCTAGATGTTGTCGAAGATGTGGACGCCCTCCTGGACCTTCTTGATGCGGGGCTTCCTGCGAGACAGATTCAACCGAGAGACCACTCAAATTCAGGGGTAGCGGATCTGGGCAGAAAGGGTAGGGAAGGGGTGTTCACGTGCGGGTGAAGGTGGCCATGGACCTCGCCCGGAGGCCTGCAGACAGCGGCGGCGGCTGGGGCCCCGCAGCCACAGGCACGTCGGGGAGCGCAGCGGTGCAATAGATCACGACGGCGCGGAGGGCAGGGTAGGCGAGGACGTGGCGGGAGCTGCCCCGGAGCACTGCGGCCAGTCGAAGTGGAGCAGTCAGGGGAGCAGAGCACAGAGATGAGCAGCCCCGAAGCACTGCGGCCAGTCAAGGTCAAGGACGCGGATCAGGTCGACGATGGCGGCGTGGATCTGGGCGCTCGACCGAACTCCTTGCCAGCCTTCCCTCCCTTCCTTTTGTTCCCTTGCTTCTATTCCCTTGGGGAGGAAGGAGAAGGTAGGGGCGGCGGTGCGGGGGGAGGGGGAGGGTGAGATTGCCGGCGGCGGGGCTGGTATCAGGATCGAGGTCGCGAGAGCGTCGGTGGATCAGCGATGTGGGAGAAGAGGGGAGGGATCGGTCTGGCGGCGGCGATGTGGGAGATGAGGGGAGGGATCGGGGTGGGTGGCGGATATGGAGTGCTAGGGTTCCTGGGGTGAGAGGGTGAGGGAGTTTTCTTTTTTCTTTTATTTTTTAGACAAAGAGGGGGGTGAGGGAGAAAGGGCTGCCGTCGGATCCGAGAGCATCCGACGGTGTTTGAGCATGGTCCGACTTCCCATCACGCTTTCATGGCAGGCTGCGTCGTGTTTCTTTTCTCCCTGCCCTGCTTCCTCATCCCTTCCTCAACAGCTCTCCATTCTCTTCCTCATGCCTTCACCCACTTACATTCTCTTTTATTTGCTGATGTTTTAGCCCCTCCACTGGATATGCTCTTCGCTCGCCTCTCCCTTCCATCCAGCTGCCTTGCTTTCAGTTTACCTCCTCCTTGATACTTCCCAAATCCCCTCTAGTAGTGCTGATTTTTGTCCCCTAGCTCCTCAGATGACTGATGACTTTATGCCTTTCCCCTTCTGTTCAAAATTTCTTTCCAACTCGCGTGACATGCCCATGGACCAATCAGAACCTAGTACACGTTATGACCTTCTAAATTGGTCGTAATCGACTAAAAATAAGGTGTTGAACCATATTTTTCAAAAAAGGTGTTGAATCATATAAACAGTTTTATGATATGAGAAATTCAAAAAGAAACATTTTCATTGTGTCACCAAATGTGACATAGTTTTTAGGAAAACTAACAAACTTGGAATTGGAATAAGACAAATATCTTTTAAAAAATTTATGTGAAATGAGTTTTTAGGGGGAATCATTTTCTATTTTCGGTGTGCCAAAAATGTTTACAGCACCACTACATTTTCCAAAACTATAAGACAACGTTTTATCTACAGTTGACCAAATCTTTAGTTGTAAAATGCTTTCGATCCACCTCTCATCAAAAAGACAAATTATGCTTCAAAAAAGAATCTACCTCAGCATTCTTTTTTTCTTCTACTTTTTCACATGAAAAATTCAAATACATGATCTCATATTGTGCACAATGGTGCATCTTGGAATGGCAAACAATGTTGCCTAAGGAAGTTTTCATTTTCTTTTGACGAAAAAAGCATTTTCCATTTTCCGAGTGTCCAAAATGAGTTTTTTTGTGAAGGACCTACCAAATAATTGTTGCAAAATTGGACCAGATCATTTTTATAAAATACTAGGACATATTTAATGCACAATTGACCAAATGGTTGGGTGTCAAAAGCCTTGATCCACCTCTCGTGAAAAATACAAATTTCCACCAATTCAGTAGGAAGCGGGTCAAATTTGAACTGTAGCTGCCTCATAGTTTGCTATTTATTTTTTCCAAATATCATTTCTAGGTACATAAGTATCTATTTAATAAGAGAAACATAAAAAAATCCAAGATTCAACCACTAGCTAGGAACGGTCAAGCCCGCCGTTTTGACCGCATTTTGAAACGGGCATAAAAATTTCAAAAAAAAATCAAAAAATTGGAAAACCTTCGCATTGTGTCATCATATGTGACCAAGTTTCCAAGAAAAATCATAAACTTGTAATACGACAATTATTTTTAAAAAGTGTTCTCAGAAATGAGCTATCATGCATGAAGATTCATGGCTTTCAAGCCAAATGATCAATCTTATGGCCACATTCATAGCATAGTTTGTTCAAATAATCTCATATTATGCACAAGGGTGCATCTTGGAATTCCAAACAATGTTGCATAAGGGAGTTTTCATTTTCTTTGCACGGAAAATTCATTTTCCATTTTCCGAGTGCCTGAAATGAGTTTTTTGTGAAGGACCTACCATATATTTGTTGCAAAATTGGACCAAATCAATTTTCTAAAATACTAGGCCATATTTAATGCACAATTGACAAAATGGTTGGGTATCAAAAACTTTGATCCATCTGTGCTGAAAAAGACAAATTTCCGCCGATTCAGTAGGAAGTGGGTCAAATTTGAACTGTAGCTGCCTTATAGTTTGCTATTTATTTTTTCCAAAAATCATTTCTAGGTACATAAGTATCTATTTAATCCGAGAAACATCAAATTTTGTCCAAGATTCAACCACTAGCTAGGAACGGTCAAGCCCGTCGTTTTGAGCGCATTTTGAAACGGGCATAAAAATTCAAAAAAAAATCAAAAAATTGGAAAACATTCGCATTGTGTCATCATATGTGACCAAGTTTCCAGGAAAAATCATAAACTTGTAATACGATAATTATTTTAAAAAAGTGTTCTCAGAAATGTGCTATCATGCATGAAGATTCATGGCTTTCAAACCAAACGATCAATTTTATGGCCACATTCATGGCATAGTTTTTTCAAATGATCTCATATTGTGCACAAGGGTGCATCTTCGAATTCCAAACAATGTTGCCTAAGAGAGATTTCATTTTCTTTTCACGGAAAATACATTTTCCATGTTCCGATTGCCCGAAATGAGTTTTTTTGTGAATGACCTACCATATATTTGTTGCAAAATTGGACCTAATCAATTTTCTAAAATACTAGGCCATATTTAATGCACAATTGACAAAATGGTTGGGTGTCAAAAGTTTTGATCCACCTCTGGTGAAAAAGACAAATTTCTACCGTTTCGGCTGGAAGTGGGTCAAATTTGAACAGCGGCTGCCTCATAGTTTGCCATTTATTTTTTCCAAAAATCATTTCTAGGTACAAAAGTATCTATTTAATCAGAGAAACATCAAAAAAATTCCAAGATTCATCCACTAGCTAGGAACGGTCATTCCCGTCGTTTTGACCGCATTTCGTAACGCGCATAAAAAATTCAAAAAAAAATCAAAAAATTGGAAAACATTCGCATTGTGTCATTATATGTGACCAAGTTTCCAGGAAAAATAATAAACTTGTAATACGACAATTATTTTAAAAAAGTGTTCTTAGAAATGAGCTATCATGCGTGAAGATTCAGGGTTTTCAAGCCAAATGATCAATCTTATGGCCACATTCATGGCATAGTTTGTTCAAATGATCTCATATTGTGCACAAGGGTGCATCTTGGAATTCCAAAGAATGTAGCCTAAGGGAGTTTTCATTTTTTTGCATGGAAAATTCATTTTCCATTTTCTGAGTGCCCAAATTGAGTTTTTTGTGTGAAGGACCTACCATATATTTGTTACAAAATTGGACCAAATCAATTTTCTAAAATACTAGGACATATTTAATTCACAATTGACCAAATGGTTGGGTGTCAAAAGCCTTGATCCACTTATGGTGAAAAAGACAAATTCCCGCCGATTCAGTAGGAAGCAGGTCAAATTTGAACTGCAGTTGCCTCATAGTTCGCTCTTTATTTTTTCTAAAAATCATTTCTAGGTACATAAGTATCTATTTAATCAGAGAAACATCAAAAGTTTTCCAAGATTCAACCACTAGCTAGGAACGGCCAAGCCCACCGTTTTGACTGCATTTCGAAACGGGCATAAAAAATTCAAAAAAAATTAAAAAATTGGAAAACCTTCGCATTGTGTCATTATATGTGACCAAGTTTCCAGGAAAAATAATAAACTTGTAATACGGTAATTATTTTTTAAAAGTGTTCTCAGAAATGAGCTATCATGCATGAAGATTCAAGGTTTTCAAGCCAAATGACAATCTTATGGCCACATTCATGGCATAGTTTGTTCAAATGATCTCATATTGTGCACAAGAGTGCATCTTGGAATTCCAAACAATGTAGCCTAAGGGAGTTTTCATTTTCTTTGCACGGAAAATTCATTTTCCATTTCCCGAGTGCCCGAATTGAGTTTTTTTTGTGAAGGAGCTACCATATATTTGTTGCAAAATTGGACCAAATCATTTTTCTAAAATATTAGGCCATATTTAATGCACAATTGACAAAATTGTTGGGTGTCAAAAGTTTTGATCCACCACTTGTGAAAAAGACAAATTTCTGCCGATTCAGCAGGAAGTGGGTCAATTTTGAACTGCATCTACCTTATAGTTTGCTCTTTATTTAAAAAAATCATTTCTAGATATATAATCATCTATTTAATCATAAATACATGGCTTGGTGGTGATACATTGAGGTTTAGATGGTGGACGAGGGCCCCAACACCAGAGCGCGTAAACTCGCATGCCCGCCGCGTGGTCACCGCATGACCGTGGCGTTGCCATGTGTTCTGGGCGGCCTAGGCATGTCTAGGGGGTTGGGTACTCCCCAGGCAGGTGCTAGGAAGAAAATTACAACATAAGATTCTCACGAGGAGACCGAACTATGCTCAAACATGAATTAGCAGCCAAGTGTTTGATTAGCGATACGGGAAATGTGCATGGCCAATGGGCGTGAGTTTTGGCTGAGGATGATCGTCTACTAAGAACACTGTCTTCACAATTTTTTAGCTCAAAAGGAGGAGCCTAGGTGGTACTTGCTTTGCAAAGTACCACACTGGACAGAAATATGAATGTTGAAGCTGGGCTCAAAATAATGAATGGATTGAGCTGAAATTTGGTGGGTGGTGGTTATTTCGGCATAGGAAAGCATTGTAGAAAATTGATACCATTTGGACATGCCAAAGTGGTACTTCCTTCAGAATGCTATTCCCTGGACAAAAACTTGGGAAAATTAGCGAGAGAAATTGGATAAATGAAATGAGCTCAAATTTGGTGTAGGTAAGTTACATAGAAACTTTCCTATGGTAAATTTTCAGATCATTTGGGTAAGCCTAGCTAGTACTTACTTCACAAAGTTTCTCTCGAGATAGAAACTTTGGAAATTTCCTGAGAAAGATTACCAGGAAAATGGAGCTGAATATTTTCATGTGGCAATGATTTGGGTATGGAAGAATGCCCAAAAAGTTTGAGGGTAATAGGAGGGATCTGGATAACACTTGCTTTGGAATGTGCCAATCTGGCCATAAAATATAAATTGAACCTGGGCTCACATAGATGATTTGACTGAGCTGCAATTTGGTGGACGGTGATAATTTGGTCATATGAAGGAACTGTATAAATTTCATGTCATTTGGATATATAAAAATGGTACTTCCTTCACAATGCTTCTAGGTGGAAATTTTTTTTGGAAATTTGCCGAGGAAGATTTACTAGGCAAATGGAGTTGAATTTTTTCATGAGGCAATGATTTGGATAGGAAAGAGTGCCCAAAATTTTTGAGGGCAACCAAGAATATATAAATAGCACTTCCTTCACAAAGTATTGTTGTGAACAGAATAGGAAAATGAATATTGTTGAATTATTTTTGAACTAGGCAAGGAAGGATTTTTACATATTTGATGAAGATATGACCCAAAGAATTTATGAGATTTTTTGGAGAATTTTGGGAATGACAGAAATATAGGTTGCTTCACAACCTGGGGCAAAATGATCACATGGACATGACACATAGGCAAAACTGATGAGATGGCGCCTAGTCATCACAACCCACCACAATTTACAAGGCTATGACCATCTATATTGGTCATTAACAACTAGAGATAAGGCAGCGGACCAGCGCTATTTGCTTTATGACCATTTCGTGTAAGGAAATTACGACCTTTCTGACCAAAATGGTCGCAATGGTTTAGGGTTTGGAGCCCCCCGAACAACTTTTGACCAATTGGTCTCAAATGGTCATAGATCTATGACCAATTCTTCCAGGGTCATTGACAGAAGGTCACTAGTTGACATATTTCTTGTAGCTTCTCCTCGCTCTGCAGTTGACGGGACACATCAAAATTAATACGTACCAGAGCATCTCCAGTGTATAGAGACTTGCCTCTAAGGTAGGCCCCACATGGTTTGCCTCTTTTTTTAACATAATGCGTCAAGTCGCAATTTTTTTGTTCACCCATGGTACACGATCCTCCATCAAGTGGAAAACCAGTACACGTGTCAAATTAACACGTGGGCTGCCTTTTAGTACAGAAATGAGCTCCACCGTGTACCCGCATGGGTGTGGTTGGGAAAGAGACAGGGGTACGTGCGCCGTGTGTGCACCTCTTCTCTTCGTGCACTTCCCCCACCTACATGGGTGTGTGTGAGAGAGATACAAACCTAGACAGATGGCGTGTGTGTTCATGAGTGTTTTTTGTTGGGGGTGTAATTTCGTGAATGTATTTGTGGGAATATGTGTCGATGATATCTCAAACAAAAATTTAACACATGCAATGTGTGTGAAATAGAGGCCTATCTATATCATATATAGAGGGGGCGATCCATGAGAAGAGAGGCAGGGGTCATAGATATCGATAGAGTCGAAGAGAGGATCAAGTGGGTGGGTGCGAGATCGATGAAGAGAGCCATCGAAATTGTGTGTGTTCAAGTCAAAGATATAGGGCGACTGACCTACCGGAACGTCATAGGGCACAAGGCAAGTTTGTGTGTGGCAGGGAGACATGACTAGAGTGCTCGATGTATCGGTGTGTGGGGGAGGGGGGAGGTAGAGACCTAGCTAGAGAGGTAGATCGACTCGTATATGTGTTGAGAAGGAGAGATCCAGCTATGTATTGAGGGAGATCGGTCGACATCCATACATAAGTGAAGGACGAGAAATAGGTTGGGACAGAGAGAGGAGAGAGAGAGAGAGAGAGAGAGAGAGAGAGGGAGAGGGGAGTGCTGGATGGGTTGTGGAGTTGCTTCTCGAATATGGTGGGAGAGGCCTACTAGACAAACAGAGGGTAGATCTGCAATATTATCAATAAGAGTGGGGATGTGTTTCGGTGTGTGCGTGTGCGTAATAGATGTGTCGGGAGGCATGCATCCATGATGAAGGGGGGCCATGTGTTTGGTAAGCAGACCTAACTAGATCGGTAGATCAAATGTGTGTGTCGGAGGAAGGGAGAGACATAACTAATGAGGTAGATCGATCGACGCGTGGGGAAAACAAGTTATAGTGACCTAGCTAGCTATATGTATAGCGGGAGATCGGTCGGTGTACATCCATTTGTTAAAGGCAAATAAGGCCCAGCGAGATGGATAGACAGAGAGAATGGAGCTAGGAGGTGGTGCGAGAGGCCTACTAGCTAGATAGGGGGAGGAGTGTGCGATTGTGAGATCGACGAAAAGAGGGGCGAGAGTTTACACATGTGTGGGACCATATGAGAGACACGAGGCATGGACACAGAAAGGAGGAGATGGAAGGTGCGTGTGTATGTTGTAGGTAGACATCACTGGAGAGGTTTATCAATCGGTGTGTGTCAGAAAGGAGTTGTGGAGACCGTGGGAGAACGACCTAAAGAAAAAAATGAATGTGGGCGATGGATAGAATGCTAAGGGAGGGGGAGGGCGAGGAGGGCGTGTGCATGCACGAGAGAAAGTTAGTGCTAGCTACAAAGGTTAAAGCATTGTGTGGGTGTAAGAGACTAACAAAGATCATAATTCGATATGAAAGTGGATTCATATATTTGAATAGGAGATCATAGTGTTATAAACATATGCATGCATGAATATAGCGGTGATACGCGTGGTCTGGTTTTGGACATGTTATACATAATGTGATAATGCATGGTGTTTGCATCTCACAACTAAATATCGAACAATCTAAACCATAATATGCATCGAACAATCTCACATTTTATTTGAATTTGTGATAATGTGTGGCGTTTGCAGCTCACAACTAAATATCAAACAATCTAAACCATACTATATATCGAACAATCTCACATTTTATTTAAATTTTTGATAATGTGTGGCGTTTGCAACTCACATCTAAATACTTGTAGGCATAGGGGGCGGGGCACCATACAATATGTGATAAACACATTATACATATGAGACATGGTTAAGATTATGAAGATCTAGCTAGAGCTTGAAACGTACTGTGATTTGAAATCAACATAAAGTGGATTCAAAAAATCGAGTTCGAGTTCATATAGTACACATAGTTCATATCTAACTTGACAGTAATCATGTGGTGTGCTGTGAAGATAATACACAAATGATGGTTTGACTTAACAATAATGATGATTGTAGATCTTATTAAAATAGAGAAACGAATTCAAATGGTTTAACTTCACAACAATCATGATTGTAGATCTTATTCAAATAGAAAAACGAATTCAAATTTAGTTCATATTGAAGCGGTACTATATACGTTTGGAATGCACTAAAACGTTCATTTGAGTGGCAGGTTGCATGCATTACACACGTACTGAAATATTTTAATTGAACATAACATGAATTCAAAGTTTTGAATGGCATTTGTAGTGTGAATTGATTTGGTACAATACACGGGACTAGACTCTCTTGTGTGGTGCGAATTGATTTCTTTTTGTTTTTTCGTCGAGGGAAGTGCAAATTGATTTGGTACAGTACAGGTTAGGCTTGTCCAGAAATTTCAGCACGCGCCTTGTTACCCCGAAATATTTAAGATATATCTTTGGGTCGTTGTGCTCCAAAACTCCCTCCATCTCAACCCATGCCTTGCTATCCCAAAATTACAATGCGCGTGAAAACTCCCACCTCCTGCGAAATCCCGACACGCGAAATGCCCATGATACCCCTGAACCGAAATAACTGCCTAGCTCAAATCGGTGGGGGTACTTTTTAACTTACCCCACATTTCAGACAAGCACATCCCTAAGCCATGGTTCCCCCTTCCCATCCCATTCTCCCACCCATTCGTACACCGAGGCCGTGAAAACCTACGAAGCCCCACACCTCCTTCGTACGCCACCCAGACGGAACCTCTTCCCCGAAGACGTTGTCCACAGCAACACCTTGACGTCCCTCATCCACCGCACCGGATGAGGATCCGCCGTTGATCTCGTTGTCCCGCCGGTTCGGCCACCCCGTCCTCCACCAACAAGGAGCTACCCCGACGCTCCCCTCATCTTTCGCGTCACCTCCATTCCCACACTGCTGCCTTCACCTGCACCACTGCAAGAGCAGCATCATCATCGATTCCTCGGGTGAAGCTGAGGCCTAGTCGGTGCCACCAAAGAGGTTCTACACTAATCGCCACATTTTCTTCTTGATTCGATCTCACGGTGCTGCCGGCGCTCGGTCCCAAGCCAACATGGCGCGGCTCCATCCACAGCGGCGTCGCTGGCCACTTCCTCCATGGCGTCGCTCCCTCGGCGGCGACGTCTACATCAGTAGGAGCTGCTGTTGCTTTGGCTCTCACTCGCGCTGCTGCTCTGCTCTTGCTCTCGGTCTCCTACCTGGTCTGCTCTTGCTCTTGCTCTCGCTGCTGCTCTCGCTCTTGCTCTTGCTTGCACTGCTGCTCCGGTTTAGCTACACTTCAGTCGATTGAATCAACTTTTCGGTCAGTCGATTTTCATATGGTGGGGGGCTCCGGAGTTAAGGAAGAACCAGCCGCAGTGGGGAGGGGGGCTTGCCGGAGAGGTACCCCACTATCTATCTTAGGGTTCAGGGTGGGGCAGTGGTCGGCAGTGGTGGGGGCACGATGGTGCAGCGGTGGCGTGGGGGTCACCGAAGAAAAAGCTCGGCGCGGGGGGGGGGGCTAGAGGGATGGCCGGGGCGGCGGCGAACCGGTGGTGGGGAGTGGTTTCGGGACGGGCGGGGTGGCGAGGCGGCGGGGGCCGACGGTTTGGCCGGTGGTGGCTAGCGGCTCACGGGGGTGGAGGTTGAAGATGAACTGCAGGCCCTTGATTACATATCCAATGGCTGGAAAATCGACTGACCAGAGATGAAAAAGTCAGTCGACTGATGTGTAGCCTCACCCCTACTGCTCTACTCTTGCGCACCATGCTACTGCACAAGCAGCAGATACTGCTCTCGCTCGAGCCACTGCAGTTGCTACCCGAGATGCTGCTACACGACCAGCCACCCTGGCTCTCGCACGTGCTGCTACTCCGGGTGCTGGTGCTGCTCTGTTGGGGAACGTAGTAATTTCAAAAAAATTCCTACGCACACGCAAGATCATGGTGATGCATAGCAACGAGAGGGGAGAGTGTGATCTACGTACCCTTGTAGACCGACAGCGGAAGCGTTAGCACAACGCGGTTGATGTAGTCGTACGTCTTCACGGCCCGACCGATCAAGCACCGAAACTACGGCACCTCCGAGTTTTAGCACACGTTCAGCTCGATGACGATCCCCGGACTCCGATCCAGCAAAGTGTCGGGGAAGAGTTCCGTCAGCACGACGGCGTGGTGACGATCTTGATGTTCTACCGTCGCAGGGCTTCGCCTAAGCACCGCTACAATATTATCGAGGATTATGGTGGAAGGGGGTCATGTGGATCAACTTGTGTGTCTAGGGGTGCCCCCTTCCCCTGTATATAAAGGAGCAAGGGGAGGAGGCCGGCCGGCCCTATTGGCGCGCCAAGGAGGAGTCCTCCTCCTAGTAGGAGTAGGACTCCTACTAGGAGGGGAAAGGAAGTGGGGAGGGAGAAGGAAAGGGGAGCGCCGCACCCCCTCTCCTAGTCCAGTTCGGACCAGGGGGAGGAGGCGCGCGGCCCACCCTGGCTGCCCTTCTCTTCTCCACTAAGGCCCATATGGCCCATTACTTCTCCCGGGGGGGTTCCGGTAACCCTCCAGTACTCGTTTTCTCCGAAATCACCCGGAACACTTCCGGTGTCCGAATATAGCCGTCCATATATCAATTATCTGACCATTTCGAGACTCCTCGTTATGTCCGTGATCACATCGGGACTCCGAACTAACTTCGTACATCAAAACTCATAAACTCATAATATAACTGTCATCGAAACCTTAAGCGTGCGGACCCTACGGGTTCGAGAACAATGTAGACATGACCGAGACAGTCTGCGGTCAATAACCAATAGCGGAACCTGGATGCTCATATTGGCTCCTACATATTCTACGAAGATCTTTATTCGGTCAGACCGCATACAACATACGTTGTTCCCATCTGGTATGTTACTTGCCCGAGATTCGATCGTCGGTATCTCAATACCTATTCAATCTCGTTACCGGCAAGTCTCTTTACTCGTTTCGTATACATCATACTCGCAACTAAACTCATTAGTTGCAATGCTTGCAAGGCTTATGTGATGTGCATTACCGAGAGGGCCCAGAGATACCTCTCGACAATCGGAGTGACAAATCCTAATCTCGAAATACGCCAACCCAACATGTACCTTTGGAGACACCTGTAGAGCTCCTTTATAATCACCCAGTTACGTTGTGACGTTTGGTAGCACACAAAGTGTTCCTCTGGCAAACGGGAGTTGCATAATCTCATAGTCATAGGAACATGTATAAGTCATGAAGAAAGCAATAGCAACATACTAAACGATCGGGTGCTGAGCTAATGGAATGGGTCATGTCAATCACATCATTCTCCTAATGATGTGATCCCGTTAATCAAATGACAACACATGTCTATGGTTAGGGAACATAACCATCTTCGATTAACGAGCTAGTCAACTAGAGGCAAGGCATACTAGTGACACTTTGTTTGTCTATGTATTCACACATGTATTATGTTTCCGGTTAATACAATTCTATCATGAATAATAAACATTTATCATGAAATAAGGAATAAATAATAACTTTATTATTGCCTCTAGGGCATATTTCCTTCAGTCTCCCACTTGCACTAGAGTCAATAATCTAGATTACACAGTAATGATTCTAACACCCATGGAGCTTTGGTGCTGATCATGTTTTGCTCGTGGAAGAGGCTTAGTCAACGGGTCTGCAACATTCAGATCCGTATGTATCTTGCAAATCTCTATGTCTCCCACCTGGACTAGATCCCGGATGGAATTGAAGCGTCTTCTTGATGTGCTTGGTTCTCTTGTGAAATCTGGATTCCTTTGCCAGGGCAATTGCACCAGTATGGTTGTTTGCGTATGGGACAAAGAGGACTTGATACTTTAATGCTATGGTTGCGTTTTACCTTAATGATGTTTAGTAGTTGCGGATGCTTTCTAGAGTTCCAATCATAAGTGCATATGATCCAAGTAGAGAAAGTATGTTAGCTTATGCCTCTCCCTCATATAAAATTGCAATAATGATTACCGGTCTAGTTATCGATTGCCTAGGGACAAATAACTTTCGTGTAACAACAAGCTCTTTACTAAAACTAACTTAGTTATTTCTTTATCTAAATAGACCATACTTTTTATTTACATGCTCTTTATACCTTGCAACCCTATCCAACAAACACCTACAAAAATGCTTCTAGTTTCATACTTGTTCTAGGTAAAGCGAACGTCAAGCGTGTGTAGAGTTGTATCGGTGGTCCATAGAACTTGAGGGAATATTTGTTCTGCCTTTAGCTCCTCGTTGGGTTCGACACTCTTACTTATCGAAAACTGTTGCGATCCCCTATACTTGTGGGTTATCAAGACCTTTTTCTGGCGCCGTTGCCGGGGAGCAATAGCGTGGGGTGAATATTCTCGTGTGTGCTTGTTTGCTTTATCACTAAGTAATTTTTATTTGCTGTCTTAGTTGTTCTTTATCTTTAGTTATGGATATGGAACACGAAATACCAAAAAAATTAGGTGTACTTGCTGCTCATGGAGATGAGGAACCTCCTAAAACCCTCGATCCTCGTTATGTGACAGATATTATGTACTACTTTGATAATCCAGAGAAAACCCCATTCAATTTGGTAATGGGAGACACGTTGGATCAACGTCAATACTTTAGGGATTATCGCTTAACTCAAAAAGGGAAACTATTATGGGATCAAATTTATATGTTGAAGTGGTATGCTAGGCAACTATGCTTGAGATATGATTATACTTGTTGCTCTAGGATGAAGGCTCCACACCTTCCCTTTTCATGCAAATTTAATGATGATAAAACCTTGGCTTCTTATGCTAATGGTATATATGATTACTATGATGTAGAACAAATTGAAGAATTTGTTGCTTTTAAGGGTGCTTATGAAATTGAATCTTTGTCTGAAAAGTATGAAGCTTTTGATGATGATATTTATAGGCCTGAAAATTTTGCTATATTGACATATTGCTATGAGAATTATGAATATAATTCCGATATTGATGCGTTTATTGAGAAAGTCTGCTTGTCCAAGAAGAGACTAATATTTTGCAGGAGTCTATGGAAGAAGAAATTGATGAAACTGTGAGCTCATTGGATGAAAAAGATGATGAGGAGAGCGAAGAACAAAAGGAGGAAGAGCAGATTAGCTACCCGTGCCCACCTTCTAATGAGAGTAACTCTTCACTCATACATTGTTTAATTTCCCTTCGTTCTTACCGAAGGATGATTGCTATGATGACTATTATGATCCTGTTGATTCTCTTGAAATATCCCTTTTTGATGATGCTTGCTATGCTTGTGACCAAGATGCCAATATGAATTATGCTTATGGATATGAACTTGCTATAGTTACTTATGTTAAACATGAAATTGTTGCTATTGCACCCACGCATGATAGTCCTATTATCTTTTTGAATTCTCCCAACTACACTATGTCGGAGAAGTTTGCACTTATTAAGGATTATATTGATGGGTTGCCTTTTACTACTACACATGATGATTTTGATAGATATAATATGCATGTGCTTGCTGCTCCTACTTGCAATTATTATGAGAGGAGAACTATATCTCCACCTCTCTATGTTTCCAATACGATAAAATTGCAAGAAACTGTTTATACTATGCATTGGCCTTTACTATGTGTGCATGAATTGTTCTTTTATGACATGCCGATGCATAGGAAGTGAGTTAGACTTCGTTGTTACATGATATATGTTACTTTGTGCTCACTACTAAATTACAAATCATTGTTAATTAAAATTGGCTTTGATATACCTTGGGATCCGGGTGGATTCACAACTTGAGCACTATATGCCTAGCTTAATGGCTTTAAAGAAAGCGCTGCCAGGGAGACAACCCGGAAGTTTTAGAGAGTCATTTATTTCTGTTGAGTGCTTTCATATAGTTTAAAAACAACAAAAATAAAGAGGGGAACTTAAAACTTTTTCAAAAAGAAAAGCGAAAGTGAGAGAGACAAGCATTGTTGAAGTGGGAGATAGCCTTGAACATTGTTCATGCTCACGGAAACCTTGTGAATCTTGATTACAGAAACTTTTCAACAAAAATAATTATCCCCTTGTAAAATTCCATTGTATTATAAAAATAATGTGCCAAGGTTTGCCTTTAGGATGTTTACATTTGCTTGATGGTTTGTACGGTGCAGGACAGAAACTTTGGCTGTAGTGCGCGATTTTACATTTTTGCTGGAACGTCAACTGGTTCTGATTATTTTTGCACTGTCTTTCTATACAAATTGCTTATTTTTCCTAATTTTGGCAGAATTGTTCAAGTATCATAAGTATGGTGAATGTTCAGATTATTACAGACTGTTCAGTTTTAGACAGATTCTGTTTTTGATGCATAATTTGCTTGTTTTGATGAAACTATCGATTCATATCAGTGGATTAAGCCATGAAAAAGTTATACTACAGTAGACACAATGCAAAAACAAAATATGAATATGTATGCAACAGTACTTAGAGTAGTGATTTGCTTCATTATACTAACGGATCTTACCGAGTTTTCTGTTGAAGTTTTGTGTGGATGAAGTGTTCGATGATCGAGAAGGTCTCGATGTGAGAAGAAGGAAGAGAGGCAGGAGCTCAAGCTTGGGGATGCCCGAGGCATCCCAAGTAAATATTCAAGGATACTCAAGTGTCTAAGCTTGGGGATGCCTTCCGGGGCATCCCCTCTTTCTTCAACAAGTATCGGTATGTTTTCGGATTCGTTTCATTCATGCGATATGTGCAATCTTGGAGCGTCTTTTGCATTTAGTTTTCATTTTTCTTTTATGAACCATGCTGGTATGAGATAATCCTTGGTTGATTTATAGAATGCTCTATGCACTTCACTTATATATTTTGAGTATGGCTTCATAGAATGCTTCATGTGCTTCACTTATATCATTTGAAGCTTGGATTGCATGTTTCTCTTTACATAGAAAACCGCCATTTGTAGAATGCTCTTTTGCTTCACTTATATTTGTTAGAGCATGGGCATATCTTTTTTAGAAAGAATTAAACTCTCTTGCTTTACTTATATCTATTTAGAGAGATGACAGGAATTGGTCATTCACATGGTTAGTCATAAAATCCTATATAAAACTTATAGATCACTGAATATGATATGTTTGATTCCTTGCAATAGTTTTGCGATATAAAGATGGTGATATTAGAGTCATGCTAGTGGGTAGTTGTGGATTAGTAGAAATACTTTTTTGCGGTTTGTGATTCCCGTAGCATGCACGTATGATGAACCGTTATGTAACAAAGTCGGAGCATGATTTATTTATTGATTGTCTTCCTTATGAGTGGTGGTCAGGGACACGCGATGGTCTTTTCCTACCATCTATCCCCCTAGGAGCAATGCGTAGTACTTTGTTCGATAGCTAATAAATTTTGCATAAGTATGTGAGTTCCTTTATGACTAATGTTGAGTCCATGGATTATACGCACTCTCACCCTTCCACATTGCTAGCCTCTCTAGCATCGCGCAACTTTCGCCGGTACCTTAAACCCACCATATACCTTCCTCAAAACAACCACCATACCTACCTATCATGGCATTTCCATAGCCATTCCGAGATATATTGCCATGCAACTTCCATCATCATCATATACATGACTTGAGCATTCATTGTCATATTGCTTTGCATAATCGTAAGATAGCTAGCATGATGTTTTCATGGCTTGTCCGTTTTTTGATGTCATTGCTACGCTAGATCATTGCACATCCCGGTACACTGCCCAGAAGCATTCATATAGAGTTATATCTTTGTTCTAGTATCGAGTTGTAATATTGATTTGTAAGTAAATAAAAGTGTGATGATCATCATTATTAGAGCATTGCCCAAGTGAGGAAAGGATGGTGGGGACTATGATTCCCCCACAAGTCGGATGAGAATCTGGACTTTAAAAATAAATAAAAGAGGCCAAAGAAGTCCCCCCAAAAAAAGAGGCCAAAGAAGCCCACCAAAAAAAACAAAAAAACAAAAAAATGAGAGAAAAATAGAGAAGGGGCAATGTTACTATCTGTTGGGGATATTACTACTGCGCGTAAACCGGCCTATCTGGGCCGGGTTAACTTCGTCAGTAGTTAAGTATGTTAAAGCCCAAGAAGGCAGATGAGGGCTCAAGGCCCATGGTCGGTTCAAGGCCTGTAGTCGTAAACCGGCGTTAGTAGTTAACTTGTATTGTAAGTTAGGAATAAGCAGAGACCAAACCGGACACATCTATGAGCCGGTATTGGGACTCTGTAAACCGACGGGAGTCACCCGTGTATATAAGGGGATGACCCGGTGGCGGTTCAAGGACAACAGACAACAACTCGAGACATAGGCGAAGCTTCTTTGCTCCCTAGTCATCAAAACCCCATCAATTCCATCACAACTAGACGTAGGCTTTTACCTTCATCGAAGGGGCCGAACTAGTATAAACTCTCTTGCGTCCCTGTGTCCGCTTTAACCCCTTCAAACTAACCCGTCGCGATGGCTCCACGACTAAGTCCTTTCTCTAGGACATCTGCCGTGACAACCACGACAGTTGGCGCCCACCGTGGGGCTATCGCACGATGGTTTCAAGTTCTTGGAGGGCCGCTTTGAAGGACTCGAGGGCTACGCCATAGGCCGGATGACTAAGAGTCGTCGCGGCAAACTCTACATCGACGACGCAGGCTGGGGCCCCGAGGCCGGTTCATTGAGTACGGGTACCGGGCCCCTTTGGTGGCATTCACGTTTTCATTGGCAAGATCGTTGAACCGGGCCCGAGCCTGGACATGCACCCCTTGTCGAGACGCTCAGACGTGCGCGATCCGCCCGGGTTAAACTCCATGAGCGGTGCTTCGTGATCATCCATGGAGGAGTTATGAGGATGGATCGGAATCTCGCGCGATACCGTTTTGTTCCGATGACGAGTCATCGACCGGAGAAACCGAATCTCTTTATCAGCTACAAGACGGCGGATTGGGGGCTGTTCCGATGGCGACAGTATTCCGGACCCCTCTGATCTGCCCAACCGGGTTGGAATATTCATGACTGGCACACAAGCAGCGCTTCATTCTTCGACCGCTGCAGCAACAACCTCCGGTTCAACGGCGACGGCTGCCGGGGCAGGAGGCCCTGTGCGCCCGCCGGCTCAAGTTCTATCAGAGCTATTTGATGCATTGGCTGTGCTTATGGCGGAGGCTAATCCGGCGGATCAGGGCGTTCACAACGCCGAGATTGCAAAAGTGAAGGAACAGATCACCCAGGCCAAGGCAGATCTGGCAGCTGAGGACACCAGGATGGCCACGGAGCGGGCCGCTTTAGACGCACAAGCCTACAGGCTCATGTTGGACCAGAGTGCGTCGCAGGAAGTCATGAGGAGGAAGTACCGATCCCGTTTGCCTCCGGTTTTTGAGGCCAGAGACCTTTTCAACACTCCAGGAGTAGGAACCGGCAATCCGCTGGAGGGAAACCGGGCGGAAGCTCCCGGGACCGGTGCGCTGGTTCAGCCTCGTTAGATGGACCCGCCTTGTCAAAACACCGTTATACCTCAGGCTGTTTTAACACCTCGGGTCACTACTCCAACCCGATGGACAATCTCGTTGCCGCTGCTGCACGGCTGGAGGCCATTCCAATTGAAGGTGATTCGCCGCAGGCAGTAGAGACGCGACAGGTCAAGGAGCTTCTGAGGACAGCTTTGGTCCAACAGGAAGCATACTCGTACAGCCACGACCGGATCCACTCGACCCCCCGTCCAAGCCGGAGCTATAGCAGACATATGGATGAACCGGCAGTGTCGAGTAACGAACGACGTGGAGCACCCCGTGGCAACAACCCGACGGGTGGTGCTGATAACGCTCAGGAAGTGGTGAACCGGGCCCGAGCGCGCAGGGAGGCCGAGTTAGCCACACAGCATCAGGCTCGGCAGCTCACGCTGGTTCGTCCAACCATCTCGATCGAACCTGGTGTTACTTCTAGTTCTTTGGGGGTGCCTTGCCTTATCCCCGCTTTACGCAATGTGCGCCTGCCCAAGGATTTCAAGGGCCCGCGCAAGGTACCAAATTACACGGCGGATCAGCCTCCAAAGACATGGGTGGAGAGCTATGAGATGGCCATGGAGATTCTTGATGTGGATGACGCGGCGTGTGCGAAATACTTCACCATGATGCTTGAAGGAACGGCCCATACTTGGTTAAAAAGCTTGCCGGCTAATTCTATCAGTTCATGGGCCCAATTACGAGCCCGGTTTATCAGCAATTTCAAGGATACATGTAAACAGCCTATGTCGATAGTGGACTTAGCTGCATGCGTCCAGGAGGAAGGAGAATCAACGACTCATTGGGTGCGCCGGGTTTCACAAGTGTTGCACTCATCAGACCGCATCAACGCTGACACCGCAGTATTAACCCTAGAAGGCAACTGCCGGTTTGGGCCCCTGAAGCTGAAGTTGGGACGGATGAAGCGTCATTGCACTGACATGGGGACCCTCATGGCCTCTTTGGTGAAATATGCTGATTCTGATAGTATCAAGGATCCCGAATCTGATGATGACAAGACAGGGAAGGGAAAGAGGAACAGCAACTCCAAAGGTCAGCAGCATCACTGGGCAGGCAATGGTGGTGGAGGCAAGCGTAAAGCGGATGGTAACATGGACTTTGTGGCTAATACCAACGCACAGGACAATGGCCAGCGACGCAAGGGTAAACCGAAAAATCGTAATGGGGCACCCAACCCTAACCCAGACTGCCTAAACTATCTGCTAAGCCAGCCCTGTCCAAGACATGGGACGAAGGAGGCGCCAGCAAACCACCTTTGGAAGGATTGCTTTATTATGCAGGAGTTCAAGAATTCTAATAATTTCCGGTATGATCACGAATCTGGTGGTGGCTCTGGATCCGGGCCGGGTTACGGTGGAGGAAGTTCCGGTTCAGGATTTAATGGTAATCCGGGCGGACATAATGATCAAAATAGTCAGAACAATCAGGGTGGTTACAACCAACAACAGCAACAGTCAGGTTACCAGAGCATCCCAAAGCAGTTGAGTAGTGGGCAGTACCATGTCTTCACCACTAGCTTGGACAAGCAAGACCGGAAGGTTCAGAGGCGCGCGGTCAACTCTCTTGAACCGGCCATACCCCGTTATCTATGTTGGTCTGAACAGCCAATCATATGGAGCAGAGAGGATCACCCTCCCCAGGTCGATAATTCGGGTCAGTTGGCTCTGGTGGTGGCGTCTCAGGTGGGAGGTTACAAGTTCACCAAGGTGCTCATGGATGGAGGTAGCAGCATTAATATCTTGTACTATGAGACCTTCCGTCGTATGGGACTGACAGATAAAAATCTTAAACCGTCTAATACGGTGTTCCAGGGTGTAGTACCTGGCAGATCAGCATATCCTGTTGGTAAGATAGCTCTGGAAGTGGCCTTTGGGGATGATCATGATTTCAGGTCGGAGACATTGATGTTTGAAGTGGTGAAAATCCAAAGTCCATATCACGCCCTATTTGGGCGACCGGCCTACGCCAAGTTTATGGCGCGGCCCTGTTATGTGTATTTGCAGCTCAAGATGCCGGGTCATAAGGGGACAATAACGGTTCACGGAAGCCGCAAAATCGCTTTGGAGTGCGAGGAAGGTGATGCAGCCTATGCAGAGTCGGTTTGTGCCACCGAGGAGCTGAAGTATTATAAGGACAATGTTGATCCAGCGGACATGACTCCATTAAAGAAGCCAACTACGGAGCATGATCCGGCCCTGAAGTTCAAATCGGCAGCAGAAACTAAGCTTATTGACTTTGTACCTGGCGATTCGTCCAAGCAGTTCAGCATCAGTGCTAATTTGGATCCGAAATAGGAAGGCGCGCTCATCGAGTTCATCCATGAGAATCGGGACATTTTTGCATGGAAGCCCTCTGACATGCCAGGTGTATTGAGGCAACTCGTTGAGCACACCCTTAATGTGGATCCTAAATACAAACCGGTGAAACAGTTCCTCCGCCGGTTTAACAAAGAAAGACGCAAGGCAATTGGAGAAGAGGTAGCTAGGCTCTTAGCAGCTGGTTTTATTGTTGAAGTTTTTCACCCTGAGTGGCTTGCCAATCCGGTGCTGGTCCTTAAGAAAAACGGCACCTGGCGCATGTGTGTGGATTACACAGATCTTAATAAAGCTTGTCCAGCAGATCCTTTTGCCCTCCCCCGTATTGATCAAATTATTGATGCTACGGCGGGTTGTGAGCGTTTAAGTTTTTTGGATGCATATTCTGGCTATCATCAGATCAAAATGGCAGTTAAGGACCAGGAGAAAACGGCATTCATAACTCCCTTTGGAGCCTTCTGCTATGTGTCTATGCCCTTTGGGCTCAAGAGTGCCCAGGCAACTTATCAACGTTGTGTGCAAAATTGTCTACACAAACAGATTGGCCGTAATGTACACGCCTACGTGGATGATATCGTGGTTAAATCCAGGGAGAAGGAGACTCTGATTGGTGATTTAAAGGAAACTTTTGATAACCTGAGGACATACAAGATGATGCTTAATCCGGACAAATGCGTCTTTGGTGTACCGGCGGGCAAGTTATTAGGCTTCTTGGTGTCCAATAGGGGAATTGAGGCTAATCCGGAGAAGATCACAGCCATCACCTCCCTCGCTAAACCGAAGTGTATCAATGATGTTCAGCGCCTGGCAGGCCGGATTGCCGCGTTAAGCCGGTTTATCAGTCGTCTTGGTGAGAAGGCAATCCCTTTGTATCAAATGTTGAAGAAGATGGATCAGTTTGTATGGAGTTCTGCTGCTGATGAAGCATTTGAGGACTTAAAGCGGCAATTGGCCAATCCGCCTGTGCTCACCGCTCCCATTGACAAGGAGCCGTTACTGCTATATGTTGTTGCTAATGCTCGGGCGGTCAGCGTGGCTATTATGGTGGAGCGAAAGGAGGCAGGTAAGGAGCATCCAGTTCAACGTCCGGTCTATTATATAAGCGAGGTGCTCATTGAGTCCAAGCAAAGGTATCCGCATTGGCAAAAGCTGGTGTATGGAGTTTTTATGGCAAGCCGGAAGCTTAAACAATACTTCCAAGGGCATCCAATTACGGTGGTCAGTTCTGCTCCTTTGGGGGATATCATCCAGAACCGGGAAGCAACTGGCCGGATTGCCAAGTGGGCTATAGAGCTTGGGCCGCACGATTTGAAGTATGTGCCTCGGACGGCGATTAAGTCTCAAGCACTGGTTGATTTTATCAATGATTGGACGGAAATGCAAGCACCTGAAGAAAAGCCGGATCACACATATTGGACCATCCATTTTGACGGATCCAGGCAATTGGAAGGTTCGGGGGCTGGAGTCGTATTAACTTCCCCACGAGGTGATAAGTTTTGTTATGTTCTCCGCTTAATGTTCCCTTATACTAACAATGCAGCTGAGTATGAAGCCTTGCTCCATGGTCTCCGGATGGCTAAGGAGATGAATCTAGGTCGAGTTAAGTGCTTCGATGACTCGGACCTCGTGGCTCAGCAAGTGTCTGGCACTTGGGACTCTAAGGATCCACTCATGGCGGCATATCGTCGTGAGGTGGATATTGTTGCAGGTCATTTCAAAGGCTATCAGGTGGACCACGTGGACCGGCGGAAAAATGAAGCGGCGGACGCTTTAAGCCGGCTGGGCTCTCAGCGCAAACCGGTTCCGCCCAATGTTTTTCTGGATGTGCTGCACAACCCGTCGGTCAAGATCCCTGGTGAAGCGGATTTGGCTATTCCTGATCCGGAGGCTCAATTGGTGGCGGCTCTTCATGTTATTCCGGATTGGACGCTTCCCTACCTGGCGTACAAGAACCGGGGCGAGTTACTAGAGGATGAGACTCTGGCCAGACAGATAATCCGGCAATCCAAGTCCATGACTATTATCAACGGCGAGTTGCATCATTGCAGTGTGTCAGGAGCATTTCAACGTTGTGTGTCTCCTGAAGAAGGCCGTGAAATTTTGTGTGAGATCCACGCAGGAGATTGTGGTCACCACGCTGGTTCAAAATCTCTGGTGGCTAAAGCGTTTCGCCATGGCTTCTATTGGTTAACTGCTCATGCTGATGCAGAGGATCTGGTCAGACGATGTGATGGTTGCCAAAAGTTCTCAAGACGTGCTCATGTACCAGCTCAAGAATTGAGAATGATTCCAATTACTTGGCCATTTGCGACTTGGGGGCTGGATATGGTTGGGCCTTTCAAAAGGTCCAAAGATAAGAAGACCCACCTCCTGGTGGCGGTTGACAAGTTTACAAAGTGGGTGGAGGCAGAACCTGTTAGCAAGTGTGATGCGGCCACGGCGGTTCAGTTCATTAAAAAAGTGATTTTCCGGTTTGGCTTTCCACACACTATCATCACAGATAATGGTACCAATTTGTCCAAAGGTGCCATGAAGGAGTCCTGCGAACAGGAGCGCGTCCGGCTCGATGTTTCATCAGTGGCACACCCACAGCCCAATGGTCAAGCAGAAAGAGCTAATCAAGAGATCTTGAGAGGCATCAAGCCCCGGCTCATGGTTCCTTTGCAGAGAACGCCGGGTTGTTGGGTAGAAGAATTACCATCTGTGTTATGGAGCATCAATACAACACCCAACAGGTTAACAGGATACACACCGTTCTTCATGGTTTATGGAGCGGAGGCGGTTCTCCCCAGTGATATCCGTCATGATTCACCTCGTGTGACGGCTTATATTGAAGCGGACAACGAGATAGCACGACAAGATGCTTTGGACCGGTTGGATGAAGAGCGTGACATAGCAGCCGCCCGATCGGCAATTTACCAACAGGATCTTCGTCGTTATCACAGTCGCCGAGTCAGAACCAGAACCTTCCAGGAAGGAGATTTGGTGCTTCGGCTCATCCAAGATCAGACTGATATGCATAAGTTATTCCCACCTTGGGAGGGGCCTTTCGTGGTCAGCAAGAATCTGCACAACGGGTCATACTATCTGGTCGATATTCGAGAGCATAAGGACTCACGTACATCAGAGGAGGAGACCAACAGGCCGTGGAACATAGCTCATCTTCGGCCTTATTATACCTGAGCCATTGGTTATACTTATGTACATATTACAACGATGTATATATTATGGTTAAATATAATAAACCGGAACCTTAGCTAAAGCGGGGTATCTGTTCTTTTACATCATGTGTGGTTACACGGAGTTGTTCTAAAGCGGCCTCCGGTTTACCCCTTGAGTTCGCTTTTTAAAAAGCATCATGTTATATCACTTGGAGGTTTGGTCGTGTCCGAACCAATACCATACCTCTTGATAGGCGAGAGCCACCAAATCACTTGGGGACTTGGTCACGTCTGAACCAGTCATGCCTCTTGATCGGCCTAAGGCCACAGAATCACTTGGGGGCTTGGTCGAACCCGAACCATTGCCATGCCACTTGGTCGGCATAAATGCCACGGTTTCATTTGGGGACCTGGCTGACTAGAACCATAGTTACACCTAACGGGAGCTTGGTCGTGTTCGGCCATGGTAACGCCATTTGATCAGCTCAAATAAACCTTTTTTGCAAACGGTTTTGTCATTGCTTTTGCTTCGCACTTTTCTTTGCAAGATACTTTTTTCTTTTTTATTGCGTTTTTTTTAAACCGACAAAGTTTTCAACCAATCAATTGACGGAACACAGTTCACGTCAATCCGGAGACTATTTGCCCGGTTTGATCCTTGTTGTTAACATCCTCTTATGGAGTAACACGGTGTTTATTATAACCCGGCACAGTTTTACATGGTAAACCAGCGTCATATATATACAGGAGCTGTTATCTCCTCCAACAGTGTGGGTTTGCAAAACTCCGCTTCAAGATTGGCCAAGCCAACTTCACGCTCAACGATGGCAGGTATTATGTATCTCAAAAATTTGGTCATATACTTAAGAATTCTTGGATGTTTTCACTTCATATATGCAGACATCATATTCCGCCTGACGGTAACAACCGCGGTGGCACTTGAAGAGTTCCTTATTGCAGAAAGTGCTTTGGAAAGTTCATCACCACAGGAAGAACAAATTATGCACGAAGGCATATCAACATCAAAAGTATCAGCTAGCCTATTACAAGGCAACATGGTGCCCATAATAATATCATTGTTTTTTGCAAAGGAGAGGCAGTTTTAAAACCGGCTTCCGGTTCAAGCTTGGTCACCAGCCTGGCCTGATGGTTGTGGGTCATCCTGCGCCGCTTCAGCCTCCGTTTCTCTACCCAGTGACTGGAAATCAACAGTTCTCCAGTCGATTCCCATTAATGCTTGAAAAACAGCTTCATCATGGATCAGCAATGACGGGTCAATATCGGGAGCGTAAGTATGCTTACGGATTGGAGGGATCAGATTTTCCGATTCATGGATTGGTGCAGCTATTCGCTTGTTCTAATTGTCATATTGGGCTTGATAATGAGACAAGTCTGCTTCTTCAGCCAATTGACAAGCTAGCGGACGTACCTCCTGGTTTATTGCTCGCAGATCCGCTTCACCAAACTCTGACCCGTCTTCCTTCAAGCTGGGATAGCCCTGAGCCGCTTCAATAGGATCAAAATCCGGCACCCAAGCTTTTGCCCGGATTAAGGCATTGATCGCACCGGTTCGAGCAGCAGATTTCTTCAGCTCTTCAACCCGGGTAGGAAGCACCGACAGTTTCATCAGAGTGTCTTGAATCAAAGTGGGCGCCGGTTTGTTATGGGATGCGGTACAGATGATCCGCTGGGCACTAGTATACAATTGTTCAACCAATGTCTAGGCGCTTTCAATCTCCTCTTTT
>NC_053022.1:361998401-362014534 GCF_003073215.2 Triticum urartu | reverse complement strand
AGCAGAAATTCAAAATTTTCTACGCATCACCAAGATCAATCTATGGAGTAATCTAGCAACGAGGGGAAGGAGAGTGCATCTACATACCCTTGTAGATCGCTAAGCGGAAGCGTTTAAGTGAACGGGGTTGATGGAGTCGTACTCGTCGTGATTCAAATCACCGATGATCCTAGTGCCGAACGGACGGCACCTCCGTGTTCAACACACGTACAGCCCGGTGACGTCTCCTACGCCTTGATCCAGCAAGGGGAGAAGGAGAGGTTGGGGAAGACTCCATCCAGCAGCAGCAAGACGACATGGTGGTGGTAGAGGAGCGTGGTACTCCAGCAGGGCTTTGCCAAGCACCGCAAGAAACGAGGAGGGAGAGGGGTAGGGCTACGCCAAGAAGGAGATTCAATCGTGTCTATGGCAGCCCAAAACCTCAAGTATATATAGGGGGAGGGGAGGGGCTGCGCCCCCACCTAGGTTTCCACCCCTAGGGGTGGCGGCAGCCCCCATATCCCATCTGGGAGGCGGCCGAGGGGGGGAGAGAGGGCGCGCACCCTTAGGCCCATCTGAGCCTAGGGTTTGCCCCCTTCCACTCTCCCTTGCGCCTTGGGCCTTGGTGGGGGGCGCACCAGCACCTGGGGCTGGTCCCCTCCCACACTTGGCCCATGCAGCCCTCCGGGGCTGGTGGCCCCACTTGGTGGACCACCGGGACCCTCCCGGTGGTCCCGGTACATTACCGATAAAACCCGAAACTTTTCCGGCGACCAAAACAGGACTTCCCATATATAAATCTTTACCTCCGGACCATTCCGGAACTCCTCGTGACGTCCGGGATCTCATCCGGGACTCCGAACAACATTCGGTAACCACGTATATCTATTCCCTATAACCCTAGCGTCATCGAACCTTAAGTGTGTAGACCCTACGGGTTCGGGAAACATGCAGACATGACCGAGATAACTCTCGGTCAATAACCAACAGCGGGATCTGGATACCCATGTTGGCTCCCACATGTTCCACGATGATCTCATCGGATGAACCACGATGTCAAGGACTTAATCAATCCCGTATACAATTCCCTTTGTCTAGCGGTACGATACTTGCCCGAGATTCGATTCGTCGGTATCCCTATACCTTGTTCAATCTCATTACTGGCAAGTCTCTTTATATCATTCCGTAACACATCATCCCGTGATCAACTCCTTGGTCACATTGTGCACATTATGATGATGTCCTACCGAGTGGGCCCAGAGATACCTCTCCGTTTACACGGAGTAACCAAATCCCAGTCTCGATTCGTGCCAACCCAAACAGACACTTTCGGAGATACCTGTAGTGTACCTTTATAGCCACCCAGTTACGTTGTGACGTTTGGCACACCCAAAGCACTCTACGGTATCACGGGAGTTGCACAATCTCATGTCTAAGGAAATGATACTTGACATTAGAAAAGCTTTAGCATACGAACTACATGATCTTGTGCTAGGCTTAGGATTGGGTCTTGTCCATCACATCATTCTCCTAATGATGTGATCCCGTTATCAACGACATCCAATGTCCATGGTCAGGAAACCGTAACCATCTATTGATCAACGAGCTAGTCAACTAGAGGCTTACTAGGGACATGGTGTTGTCTATGTATCCACACATGTATCTGAGTTTCCTATCAATACAATTCTAGCATGGATAATAAACGATTATCATGAACAAGGAAATATAATAATAACCAATTTATTATTGCCTCTAGGGCATGTTTCCAACAATATCATGTTGATTGATAACCCACAAGTATAGGGGATCGCAACAGTTTTCGAGGGTAGAGTATTCAACCCAAATTTATTGATTCGACACAAGGGGAGCCAAATAATATTCTCAAGTATTAGCAACTGAGTTGTTAATTCAACCACACCCGGAAACTTAGTATCTGCAGCAAAGTATTTAGTAGCAAAGTAATATGATAGTAGTGGTTACGGTAGCAAAAGGTAACAGTAGTAAAAGTAATGCTTTTGGTATTTTGTAGTGATGATAGCAATAGCAACGGGAAAGTAAATAAGCGAAGAACAATATGTGGAAAGCTCGTAGGCAATGGATTGGTGATGCATAATTATGCCGGATGCGGTTCATCATGTAACAGTCATAACCTAGGGTGACACCGAACTAGCTCCAGTTCATCAATGTAATGTAGGCATGTATTCCGAACATAGTCATACGTGCTTATGGAAAAGAACCTGCATGACATCTTTTGTCCTACCCTCCCGTGGCAGCGGGATCCTTACGGAAACTAAGGGATATTAAGGCCTCCTTTTAATAGAGTATCGGAACAAAGCATTAACACATAGTGAATACATGAACTCCTCAAACTATGGTCATCACTGGTAAGTATCCCGATTATTGTCACTTCGGGGTTAACGGATCATAACACATAATAGGTGACTATAGACTTGCAAGATAGGATCAAGAACACTCATATATTGATGAAAACATAATAGGTTCAGATCTGAAATCATGACACTCGGGGCCTAGTGACAAGCATTAAGCATAGCAAAGTCATAGCAACATCAATCTCAGAACATAGTGGATACTAGGGATCAAACCCTAATAAAACTAACTCGATTACATGATAGATCTCATCTAACCCATCACCGTCCAGCAAGCCTACGATGGAATTACTCACGCACGGCGGTGAGCATCATGAAATTGGTGATGGAGGATGGTTGATGATGACGATGGCGACGGATTCCCCTCTCCAGAGCCCCGAACGGACTCCACATCAGCCCTCCCGGGAGGTTTTAGTGCTTGGCGGTGGCTCCGTATCGTAAAACGCGATGAATTCTTCTCTCTGATTTTTTCTCTCTCCGAAACACAATATATGGAGTTGGAGTTGGAGTCGGAGAGGCACCAGGGGGCCCACGAGGTAGGGAGCGCGCCCTAGGGGGAAGGCGCGCCACCCACCCTCGTGGACAGGTGGTGGGCCCCCTGGCCTTCATCTTTTGCAGGTATTTTTTATATTTTCCAAAAAGTTGCTCTGTGAAGTTTCAGGTCATTCCGAGAACGTTTGTTTCTGCACATAAATAACACCATGGTAATTCTGCTGAAAACAGCGTCAGTCCGGGTTAGTTCCATTCAAATCATGCAAGTTAGAGTCCGAAACAAGGGCAAAAGTGTTTGGAAAAGTAGATACGATGGAGACGTATCAACTCCCCCAAGCTTAAACCTTTGCTTGTCCTCAAGCAATTCAATTGATAAACTGAAAGTGATAAAGAAAAACTTTTACAAACTCTGTTTGCTCTTGTTGTTGTAAATATGTAAAGCCAGCATTCAAGTTTTCAGCAAAGATTATAACTAACCACACTCACAATAACGCTTAGGTCTCAAGTTTACTCATATCAATAGCATAATCAATTAGTGAGCAATAATAATAAATCTCGGATGACAACACTTTCTCAAAACAATCAGAATATGATATAACAAGGTGGTATCTCGCTAGCCCTTTTTGAGACTGCGAAACATAAATGTAGAGCACCTTTAAAGACCAAGGACTGACTAGACATTGTAATTCATGGTAAAAGAGATCCAGTCAAGTCATACTCAATGTAAACTAACAGTAATGAATGCAAATGACAGCGGTTCTCTCCAACTGGTACTTTTTAATAAGAGGGTGATGACTCAGCATAAAAGTAAATAGATAGGCCCTTCGCAGAGGGAAACAGGGATTTGTAGAGGTGCCAGAGCTCGGTTTTGAAATAGAGGTGAATAATATTTTGAGCGGTATACTTTCATTGTCAACATAACAACCAAGAGATGGCGATATCTTCCATGCTACACACATTATAGGCGGTTACCAAACAGAATGGTAAAGTTTATACTCCCCCTTCCACCAACAAGCATCAATCCATGGCTTGCTCGAAACAACGAGTGCCTCCAACTAACAAGAGTCCCGGGGGGAGTTTTGTTTGCAATTATTTTGATTTAGTTTGCATAAAGCATGGGACTGGGCATCCCGGTGACCAGCCATTTATCTCGTGAGTGAGGAGCGGAGTCCACTCCTCTTGAGAATAACCCGCCTAACATGGAAGATACAGACAGCCCTAGTTGATACATGAGCTATTCGAGCATACAAAACAGGATATTTATTTGAAGGTTTAGAGTTTGGCACATACAAATTTACTTGGAACGGCAGGTAGATACCGTATATAGGTAGGTATAGTGGACTCATATGGAATAACTTTGGGGTTTAAGGGATTGGATGCACAAGCAGTATTCCCGCTTAGTACAGGTGAAGGCTAGCAAAAGACTGGGAAGCGACCAGCTAGAGAGCGACAACAATCATGAACATGCATTAAAATTAATCAACACCGAGTGTAAGCATGAGTAGGATATAATCCACCATGAACATAAATATCGTGAAGGCTATGTTGATTTTGTTTCAACTACATGTGTCAACATGCGCCAAGTCAAGTCACTTAAATCATTCAGAGGAGGATACCACCCTATCATACCACATCACAACCATTTTAATAGCATGTTGGAATGCAAGGTAAACCATTATAAGCTCCTAGCTAATCAAGCATGGCACAAGAACTATGATCTCTAGTCGTCATTGCAAACATGATTATGCATAATAGGCTGAACCAGGAACGATGAACTAATCATATTTACAAAAACAAAAGAGGTTGAGTTCATACCAGCTTTTCTCATCTCAGTCAGTCCATCATATATCGTCATAATTTCCCTTCACTTGCACGACCGAACGACGTGAATAATAATAATATGCGCATGCATTGGACTAAGCTGGAATTTGCAAGCATTGAATAAACAGGAGAAGGCAAGGCAATATGGGCTCTTTTGTCAGATCAACAATAATGCATATAAGAGCTACTTCAACAATTTAATCATGGTCTTCTCCTATCGACCCCCAAAGAAAAGAAATAAAACTATTTACATGGGATTGCTCCCAACAAGCAAAAGAAGAACAGGAAATCTTTTTGGGTTTTCTTTTTTAATTACTACTACAGGCATGCAAAGTAAACTAATTAAAAGCTACAACTAATTTTTTTTGTTTTTCTTAAGGTTTATTAAACACACAAGAAGAAGGCATAAAAAGGAAAATAAACTAGCATGGATGATACAATAAAAAAGTATGAGCACCGACATCTAGCAATGAGTGTGTGAACATAAATATAATGTCAGTGGGAAATACGTACTCCCCCAAGCTTAGGCTTTTGGCCTAAGTTGGTCTATGGCCACGGCTGACCTGGCGGATATCCATAATAGTAGTTGGGGTTGTACTGAGAAGAAGAAGAGGAAGACTCCGATTGCCACGGTCTGACAATCATCTCCGGATCCCACTGGTAATTAGACTGTCGTGAAGGATCAACTTGTGGTTCCGGCTCTGGCTGCATGGCTGGTGAAGGGTTCCCGTAGGCGTGAATAGCCTTCAACGAAACAAGGTACTGGCCTGCAGATAAATCAAACAAAGAAGGAGCGGGCTGGGTAATAGTCTCAGGATGATGTTTATTAAAGTACAATTTGTATTTAAGCTCTCCTTCCCTATTCTTAACAATAAAATCATGTGTCACCATACTTTTATAATCTAGATAAACACGAGGCAGCACTTTTTCCTCCTTCTCATAATGCCTAATAGGTATGTTAAAATGTGCAGCTAGGCGTGAAGCATAGATGCCTCCAAAGATGGGGCCCTTGGTACGGTTCAGACTTAACCGTTTAGCAATAATGCCGCCCATACTAACAGAGTTATCACCGTATAAACCGTGGAGCAAAATAATAATATCAGGGATACTAAGGTTTCCACAGTTTCCGTGACCAATTAAACAACGACTAGCAAATAATGCAAAATAACGTAAAACAGGCAAATGTATGCTAGTGATTCGTGCATCGGAAACCTTCCTTGTTTCCCCTACAGTGATAGTATCAATAAACCTGTCCACATCATCGCGATGTGGTTCTTCTGTCTTGCCCTCGAAAGGGACTAAACAAACCCAACAAAAGTCATAAAGTGACATCTCCTTATGCTCATCATATAAATAAAACTCCACCGTAGGTGAGCTCCTAGAATGGAAATGAAAGTTTTGCACAAAGATATTTGTGAGTAAGAGATACTGATCGCATTGGTCGTGGAGGAAAGCGGTGAGGCCTGCATTCTTAGCCAATTCATGAAAATCTTCATAAATCTTGGCTGCTCTCAAGAAGTCATCGGAAGGCCATTCACACGCCCGAACCTCCGTGGTGCGAGGCGGATTATACTTAGGCTTTGGTGCCTTTTCCTTCGAGCTTTGGCTCGATGATCCCCTGAAAAGTCTCTTCATCATTTTCTGAAAAATTCTAAAAATTTTAGTAACTTCAAAATAAAAGTAGACCAAACTCAATAATATTGATAGCAACTACTCCTACAAGTGCCTAGGGCCTATATCATGCATCAAAACTACTTTTGACCAAATAAATTTGACATGCAAGCTCAAGAACAGGGTCACCTAAGCAGCAAAAATTTGCAATGAATAAAGCACTAGAACAAAAACTAATTGGACCAATGGAGGAGTCACATACCAAGGAACAATCTCCCAAGCAGTTTTGTGAGAGGTGCTTTGAGCAAGGAGATCGAAAATGGCAGCAAGATGAGCTAGAACTCATGCTTGAGCTGGATATTCATGTTTGTGGGAGCAAGAAGAAGTGTGTGGGTGCAGGAATAAGCGGAGGAGGGCCACCATGGGCCCACGAGGCAGGGGGCGCGCCCAGGGTGGTAGGGCGCGCCCCCCACCCTCGTGGGCAGGTGGTTGACCCCCCTGGTTTGTTTTCAGTGCCAAATATTCTCAAATATTCTAGAAAATATCATACTTAAATTTTAGGGCATTTGGAGAACTTTTATTTTCGGGGTATTTTTATATTGCACGAATAATCAGATAACAGACAGAAAAATATTTATTTTTATTTTATTTAATATATTTAATAGAAAGTAAAAGTGGGGTACAAAAGGTTGTGCTTTCTAGTTTCATCCATCTCATGCTCATCAAAAGGAATCCACTAACAAGGTTGATCAAGTCTTGTTAACGAACTCATTCCGAATAACATGGAACCGGAGAAATTTCGAATAACACTATGTTACCTCAATGGGGATATGCACATCCCAAGTAATAGGAATATCATATTTCTTCTTGACAGTAGGAAGAGGAAATTCAAAACCTCCAAATATAATCGATGGAATCTTTCCAATAGAGTTGATACTATGAACTTGAGGTTGTTTCCTCGGAAAGTGTACCGTATGCTCATTACCATTAACATGAAAAGTGACATTGCCTTTAGTGCAATCAATAACAGCCCTGCAGTGTTCAAAAAGGGTCTTCCAAGAATAATAGACATATTATCGTCCTCGGGAATATCAAGAATAACAAAGTCTGTTAAAATAGTAACGTTTGCAACTACAACACGCACATCCTCACAAATACCGATAGGTATAGCAGTTGATTTATCAGCCATTTGCAAAGATATTTCAGTAGGTGTCAACTTATTCAAATCAAGTCTACGATATAAAGAGAGAGGCATAATAAAGAGAGAGGCATAATGCTACCTCTTGAGCACTGCGTTGGTTTTCCCCGAAGAGGAAGGGATGATGCAGCAAAGTAGCGTAAGTATTTCCCTTAGTTTTTGAGAACCAAGGTATCAATCCAGTAGGAGGCTACGCGCGAGTCCCTCGCACCTACACAAAACAAATAAATCCTCGCAACCAACGCAAATAGGGGTTGTCAATCCCTATAGGGCCACTTACGAGAGTGAGATCTGATAGATATGATAAGATAATATTTTTGGTATTTTTTATGATAAAAGATGCAAAGTAAAATAAAGCAACGTAAATAGCAAAGGAAATAACTAAGTAGTAGGAGATCAATATGATAAAGATAGACCCCGGGCCCATAGGTTTCAGTAGTGGCTTCTCTCAAGAGCATAAGTATTCTACGGTGGGTGAACAAATTACTGTTGAGCAATTGACAGAATTGAGCATAGTTATGAGAATATCTAGGTATGATCATGTATATAGGCATCACGTCTGAGACAAGTAGACCGACTCCTGCCTGCATCTACTACTATTACTCCACTCATCGACCGCTATCCAGCATGCATCTAGAGTATTAAGTTAAGAACAGAGTAACGCCTTAAGCAAGATGACATGATGTAGAGGGATAGACTCATGCAATATGAAGAAAACCCCATCTTGTTATCCTCAATGGCAACAATACAATACGTGCCTTGCTGCCCTTATTGTCATCGGGAAAGGACACCGCAAGATTGAACCCAAAGCTAAGCACTTCTCCCATTGCAAGAAAGATCAATCTAGTTGGCCAAATCAAACTGATAATTCGAAGAGACTTGCAAAGATAACCAATCATACATAAAAGAATTCAGAGAAGATTCAAATATTATTCATAGATAGACTTGATCATAAACCCACAATTCATCGGTCTCAACAAACACACCGCAAAAAGAAGATTACATCGAATAGATCTCCACAAGAGAGGGGGAGAACATTGTATTGAGATCCAAAAAAAGAGAAGAAGCCATCTAGCTACTAACTATGGACCCGTAGGTCTGAAGTGAACTACTCACACTTCATCGGAGGGGCTATGGTATTGATGTAGAAGCCCTCCGTGATCGATGCCCCCTCCGGCGGAGCTCCGGAACAGGCCCCAAGATGGGATCTCGTGGATACAGAAAGTTATGACGGTGGAATTAGGGTTTTGTCTCCTGTTCTGATCGTTTGGGGGTACGTGGATATATATAGGAGGAAGGAGTACGTTCGTGGAGCAACAGGGGGCCCACGAGGGTGGAGGGCGCGCCTGGTGGGGGTGGGCACGCCCCCTACCTCGTGGCCTCCTGTTTTATTTCTTGACGTAGGGTCCAAGTCTCTCTGGTCTTATTCGTTGAGAAAATCATGTTCCCAAAGGTTTCATTCTGTTTGGACTCCGTTTGATATTCCTTTTCTTCGAAACCCTAAAATAGGCAAAAACAGCAATTCTGGGTTGGGCCTCCGGTTAATAGGTTAGTCCCAAAAATAATATAAAAGTGGATAATAAAGCCCAATAATGTCCAAAATAGTAGATGATATAGCATGGAGCAATCAAAAATTATAGATACATTGGAGACGTATCACATAACACTAACACCAGCTCCAAGATCACATAAAGTAGTTTTAACATAGTTTCTTTTAATAGAGCATGGTATAGTGGGTACTCTTGGATCTCCAAGTTTCTTTGGTATTCCACCCTTAAAAGTATAATTAGCAAGCATGGTGGTAATTTCTGCTTCCGGTATCTTTCTTTTAGTTGTGACAATTTCTTTCATATACTTAGCATAAGGATTCATTTTGAGCATATCAGTTAATCGCATCCGCAAAAAGATAGGTCTAATCATTTCAGCAAAGCGCTCAAAATCCTCATCATCCTTTTTCTTGGATGGTTTGGGAGGAAAATGCATGGGTTTCTGAACCCATGGTTCTCTTTCTTTACCGTGTTTCCTAGCAACAAAGTCTTTCTTATCATAACATTGATTCTTTGATTGTCGGTTATCAAGATCAACAGCAGGTTCAATTTCTATATCATTATCATTACTAGGTTGAGCATCATCATGAACATTATCATTAACATTATTACTAGTTTCAGGTTCATTACCAGATTGAGTTAAAGCATCATAAATAGAAATATCATTTGGATTCTCAGGTGGTTCAATAACAGGTTCACTAGAAGCATGCAAAGTCCTATCATTTTTCTTTTTCTTCCTTTTAGAAGGACTAGGTGCATCTATATTATTTCTCTGAGAATCTTGCTCAATTCTCTTAGGATGGCCTTCAGGATACAAAGGTTCCTGAGTCATTCTACCACCTCTAGTCATAACTCTAACCACATTATCATTATTCTTACTATTTAATTCATTGAGCAAATCATTTTGAGCTTTAAGTACTTGTTCTACTTGAGTGGTAACCATAGAAGAATGTTTACTAATAAGTTTAAGTTCACCTTTGACATTGGCCATATAATCACTCAAGTATTCAAGCATATTTGAATTGTATTTCAATTGTCTACCAAAATAAGCATTAAAGTCTTCTTGCTTAGCCATAAATTTATCAAACTCATCTAAGCATGGGCTAGCATACTTAGTAAATGGGATTTCAGCTTTATCATATCTATAGAGAGAATTTACCTTTACTACCTGTGTCGGGTTATCAAGACCATGAGTTTCTTCAATAGGTGATGGATCAACAACATATGTTTCTTCAACAGGCGGTAAATTAAGACCGTGTATTTCTTCAATAGAAGGTAATTTCTTAACATCTTCAGCTTTAATACCTTCTTCTTTCATAGATTTCTTTGCCTCTTGCATATCTCCAGGACTGAGAAATAGAATACCCCTCTTCTTCGGAGTTGGTTTAGGAATAGGCTCAGGAATTGGCTCCGGAGGTGTCCAATTATTTTCATTTGTCAACATATTATTCAATAGAATTTCAGCTTCACCCGGTGTTCTTTTCGTGAAAACAGAACCAGCACAACTATCCAGGTAATCTCTAGAGGCATCGGTTAGTCCATTATAAAAGATATCAAGTATTTCATTTTTCTTAAGAGGATGATCAGGCAAAGCATTAAGTAATTGGAGAAGCCTCCCCCAAGCTTGTGGGAGACTCTCTTCTTTAATTTAACACAAAATTATATATATCCCTTAAAGCAGCTTGTTTCTTATGAGCAAGGAAATATTTAGCAGAGAAGTAATAAATCATATCCTTGGGACTACGCACACAACTAGGATCAAGAGAATTAAACCATATCTTAGCATCACCCTTCAATGAGAACGGAAATATTTTAAGGATATAGAAGTAATGAGTTCTCTCATCAGTAGTGAACAGGGTGGCTATATCATTTAATTTAGTAAGATGTGCCACAACAGTTTCAGATTCATAGCCATGAAAAGGATCAGATTCAACTAAAGTAATTATATCAGGATCAACAGAGAATTCATAATCCTTATCTATAACACAGATAGGTGAAGTAGCAAAAGCAGGGTCAGGTTTCATTCTAGCATTTAGAGATTGCTTGTTCCATTTAGCTAATAACCTCTTAAGTTCATATCTATCTTTGCAAGCTAAAATAGCTAAAGAGGCTTCTTGATCAAAAACATAACCCTCGGGAATAACAAGTGATTCTTCATCATCACTTTCATCAGTATTATCAGATTCAATATTTTCAATCTCTCTAGCCCTAGCAAGTTGTTCATCAAGAAATTCACCAAGTGGCACAGTAGTATCAAGCATAGAAGTAGTTTCATCATAAGTATCATGCATAGCAGAAGTAGCATCATCAATAACATGCGACATATCAGAATGAATAGCAGAAGCAGTTTCAAGCTTACTCAAAACAGAAGGTGAATCAAGTGCAGAGCTAGATGGCAGTTCCTTACCTTCCCTCGTAGTTGAGGGATAAATCTTGGTTCTTGGATCTTTCAAGTTCTTCATAATGATAAGCAGATATAAATCCCAAGTGACTCAAAGAATAGAGCTATGCTCCCCGGCAACGGTGCCACAAAATAGTCTTGATAACTCACAAGTATAGGGGATCACAACGGTTTTCGAGGGTAGAGTATTCAACCCAAATTTATTGATTCGACACAAGGGGAGCCAAAGAATATTCTCAAGTATTAGCAGCTGGGTTGTCAATTCAACCACACCTGGAAACTTAGTATATGCAGTAAAGTATTTAGTAGCAGAGTAATATGATAGTAGTGGTAACGGTAGCAAAAGGTAACAGTAGTAAAAGTAATGTTTTTGGTATTTTGTAGTGATGATAGCAATAGCAACTGGAAAGTAAATAAGCGAAGAACAATATGTGGAAAGCTCGTAGGCAATGGATCGGTGATGGAGAATTGTGCCGGATGCGCTTCATCATGTAACAGTCATAACCTAGGGTGACACAGAACTAGCTCCAGTTCATCAATGTAATGTAGGCATGTATTCCGAACATAGTCATACGTGCTTATGGAAAAGAACTTGCATGACATCTTTTGTCCTACCCTCCCGTGGCATTGGGGTCCTTACGGAAACTAAGGGATATTAAGGCCTCCTTTTAATAGAGTACCGGAACAAAGCATTAACACATAGTGAATACATGAACTCCTCAAACTACGGTCATCACCGGTAAGTATCCCGATTATTGCCACTTCGGGGTTAACGGATCATAACACATAATAGGTGACTATAGACTTGCAAGATAGGATTAAGAACACTCATATATTGATGAAAACATAATAGGTTCAGATCTGAAATCATGGCACTCGGGCCCTAGTGACAAGCATTAAGCATAGCAAAGTCATAGCAACATCAATTTCAGAACATAGTGGATACTAGGGATCAAACCCTAACAAAACTAACTCGATTACATGATAGATCTCATCCAATCCATCACCGTCCAGCAAGCCTACGATGAAATTACTCACGCACGGCGGTGAGCATCATGAAATTGGTGATGGAGGATGGTTGATGATGACGATGGCGACAGATTCCCCTCTCCGGAGCCCCGAACGGACTCCAGATCAGCCATCCCGAGAGGTTTTAGGGCTTGGCGGCGGCTCCGTATCGTAAAACGCGATGAATTCTTCTCTCTAATTTTTTCTCCCTGAAACACAATATATGGAGTTGGAGTTGGAGTCGGAGAGGCACCAGGGGGCCCACGAGGTAGGGGGCGCGCCCTAGGGGGGCAGGCGCGCCCCCCACCCTCATGGACAGGTGGTGGGCCCCCTGGCCTTCATCTTTTGCAGGTATTTTTTATATTTTCCAAAAAGTTGCTCCGTGAAGTTTCAGGTCATTCCGAGGACGTTTGTTTCTGCACATAAATAACACCATGGTAATTGTGCTGAAAACAGCGTCAGTCCGGGTTAGTTCCATTCAAATCATGCAAGTTAGAGTCCAAAACAAGGGCAAAAGTGTTTGGAAAAGTAGATACGACGGAGACGTATCATTGATAACGAGCTCTTCGGCACTGCGAGGTGTGTTTGAGGGTACTGCTACAACATGCAGCATAACAAGATGGAGTGCATATACGAGCCATCGGAGATTATTATTCAACTAGGCCTAGTTTGTTTGTGCCCTAGTTAGTTTTTTTCCTACCTACCCGGGTTCGTCAGTTTCTTATACCGGGAAGAGAGATGCTTTAATCTTGACATAATATATTGATGTTTACAGACAAAAAGTCAAATTTGTACGGACCTAGTTGGTTTGTGGCCCAGTCTATTATTTCCCTAATATTTTTTATAAAAGTTTCGTTGTTCATGAGGGTGTATCTTTTGAGCTCGCGAATTGAGCTCTTCTTCCTTATCGTTCGTCGTAGTACCAGCTCCAACGATTACGATGAGGGTCCAGGTTTTCATAACTGTAGAGGATTAGAGGATTGGTGCAACTCATGATATATTGATCGGGTAGCCCGTACAAGGAGCGAGAAAGCAGGCAGACATGCTCCGGACAAGAGTCGTCGACGAACCCTGTAGGCTGCTGGCAATATACCTTATCCTCAAGATGACCATGGAGGAAGGCGTTGGAGACGTTCATCTAGTGCACCGGCCAGGCATGAGACACCGCAAGCATATACAACCGGGGCGAATGTATCCATGAAGTCAACGTCAGCGCGCTGTCGGAAGCCGCAGACCACCCAACGTGCTTTATAGCGGTCGAGGGTGCCATCTGGATGAAACTTGTGCTTGAACACCCACTTCCCGGTAATGATGTTGGCGTGTCGGGGACGAGGAACAAGCTGCCAAGTCGCATTACGTTGTAGAGCCTCAAATTCCTCCTTCATCACTGCGTACCAAAGCGGGTCACTGACGACCCACAAGTATAGGGGATCTATCGTAGTCCTTTCGATAAGTAAGAGTGTCGAACCCAATGAGGAGCAGAAGAAAATGATAAGCGGTTTCCAGCAAGGTATTCTCTGCAAGTACTGAAATAAGTGGTAACAGATAGTTTTGTGATAAGATAATTTGTAACGAGCAACAAGTAACAAAAGTAAATAAGGTGCATCAAGGTGGCCCAATCCTTTTTGTAGCAAAGGACAAGCCTGGACAAACTCTTATATGATGTAAAGCGCTCCCGAGGACACATGGGAATATCGTCAAGCTAGTTTTCATCACGTTCATATGATTCACGTTCGGTACTTTGATAATTTGGTATGTGGGTGGACCGGTGCTTGGGTACTGCCCTTACTTGGACAAGCATCCCACTTATTATTAACCTCTATTGCAAGCATCCGCAACTACAACAAAAGTATTAAGGTAAACCTAACCATAGCATGAAACATATGGATCCAAATCAGCCCCTTACGAAGCAACGCATAAACTAGGGTTTAAGCTTCTGTCACTCTAGCAACCCGTCATCTACTTATTACTTCCTAATGCCTTCCTCTAGGCCCAAACAATGGTGAAGTGTCATGTAGTCGACATTCACATAACACCACTAGAGGAGAGACAACATACATCTCATCAAAATATCAAACGAATACCATATTCACATGACTACTAATAGCAAGACTTCTCCCATGTCCTCAGGAACAAAAGTAACTACTCACAAAGCATAAACATGTTCATAATCAGAGGGGTATTAATATGCATATAGGATCTGAACATATGATCTTCCACCAATTGAACCAACTAGCATCAACTACAAGGAGTAATTAACACTACTAGCAACCTACTAGCACCAATCCCGGACTTGGAGACAAGAATTGGATACAAGAGATGAACTAGGGTTTTGAGATGAGATGGTGCTGATGAAGATGTTGATGGAGATTTCCCTCTCCCGATGAGAGGAGCGTTGGTGATGACGATGGTGATGATTTCCCCCTCCGGGAGGGAAGTTTCCCCGGCAGAACTGCTCCGCCAGAGCCCTAGATTGGTTCCGCTAAGGTTCCGCCTCGTGGTGGCGGAGTTTCGTCCGAGAAGATGGCTGTCGCATTTCAGGTTCTAGTAGACCCTTAAGGTTCGAACTCTGGGGTGCGCATGGAGATCTTTCCCCTATCGACACGCGCTTTTATGGCTCGCAAGAAATCTAGGCTAGAAAGAAGAACACAAAAGGGACACGAGGTTTATACTGGTTCGGGCCACCGATGTGGTGTAATACCCTACTCCAGTGTGTGGTGTGGTGGATTGCCTTGGGGGCTGATGATGAACAATACAGGGGAAGAACACCCTTGCGAGAGGTGTTCTTGAGCTGGTGCAGTGTGTTCTACTTGGTCCAGACCTTTCTCTCTTTCTTTCTCTTCTCTCTTTCTTTCTCTCTGGACCTCTCTCTTCTCCTTTTTCCTCTCTCCTCCCTTTCTTTCGGGGGCTAGTCCTATTTATAGAGGCCCCGGTCCTCTTCCCAAAAAATGAGTGGGAAGGGCGCCAACAATTGGCCATTTTGAAGGGGAACATCTAGTACAAGTTATCCTGACCAAAGGTGGTCTTCGGCTGCCAAAAGCACTGGTGATGACGCCGTCTTGGGCTCCACGGTGACCTCCGTCCTGCCGCTCTGCTGGTCTTGGTCTTGTTGCACCGGAATGGTAACCTTTGCCCGATGCCTTGGCCTGTGCTTGCTCCCTTTGCACCGAAGGGGAAACAAGGACACTGCGCAGGCCGGTGCCCGCCTGGCGCTCGCCTAATCTCGATCGTCATGGCTTGCGTCACGGGCTCCTCGTGAGGCACCCCTGCCTTGATCTCTCCGCCTCCTCGCGAGCCTGCCTGATGAGGCTGCTCCTGAGGTAGCCTCCCGTCATCCGCCCCGCAAGGCTTGGCCCCTTGCGAGGGTCTTGAGCTTGAGCTGCTGAAGCTGGGCCACACTGGGCCCCCACTCGAGCCACGCCGCAGGCCGCAGGCAGGTATGTAACGCCCTCGATGCGGCTATAGCTCCCACGTGTCGAGGCACGACTTAGAGGCATAACCGCATTGAAAGCAATGTCGCAAGTCAGGCAATCATTACAACATCCCATGTAATACATAATAAAAGGGGGAGATACATAGTTGGCTTACACTCGCCACGTCACATCAGAGTACAGAAATAACATCCATCAAACAAACACTCATGGCCCGACTACGGTGCCAAAATGGAAAAGAACCCAACATGCGACAAG
>NC_053022.1:361963477-361997401 GCF_003073215.2 Triticum urartu | reverse complement strand
TCCTGGACTGCTACTTATATTTTCTATTTTTCTAAATATTCCAAAATGGAGAAATATTGCCTTAAAAACTGTTTTGGAGTCGGTTTACTTACCGTACCACATACCTATTCCTTTTCGGAGTCTGAAACGTTCTGGAAAGTGTCCCTTATGTATTCCTGTTACGGTTTCAATAATATTGGTTTCAACATTTATGGGATTACCTGAGATATAATGTTTAATTCTCTGTCGTTTACCACCTTCGGATTTGTGCCTTCGAAGTTGTTGATTTTTATGGCACCGGAACGATAGACCTCCTCGATAACATAGGGGCCTTCCCATTTAGAGAGAAGTTTTCCTGCAAAAAATCTTAAACGAGAGTTGTATAGCAATACATAATCACCTACATTAAACTCACGCTTTTGTATCCTTTTGTCATGCCATCTTTTAACTTTTTCTTTAAACAACTTGGCATTTTCATAAGCTTGGGTTCTCCATTCATCAAGTGAGCTAATATCAAATAACCTCTTCTCACCGGCAAGTTTAAAATCATAGTTAAGCTCTTTAATAGCCCAATATGCCTTATGTTCTAGTTCGAGAGGTAAGTGACATGCTTTTCCATAAACCATTTTATACGGAGACATACCCATAGGATTTTTATATGCAGTTCTATAAGCCCATAATGCATCATCAAGTTTCTTGGACCAATTCTTTCTAGACCTATTAACAGTCTTTTGCAAAATTAATTTGAGTCTCTATTGCTCAACTCTACTTGACCACTAGACTGTGGGTGATAAGGAGATGCAATTCTATGATTAACATCATATTTAGCAAGCATTTTACGGAAAGCACCATGAATAAAGTGTGAACCACCATCAGTCATTAAATATCTAGGGACTCCAAACCTCGGAAAATAACTTCCTTAAGCATTTTAATAGAAGTGTTATGATCAGCACTACTAGTTGGAATAGCTTCTACCCACTTAGTAACGTAATCAACAACAACTAAATATGTGTGTATCCATTAGAGGCAGGAAAAGGTCCCATATAATCAAAGCCCCAAACATCAAACGTTCAATAACAAGTGAATAATTCATAGGCATTTCTTGAAGTCTACTAATATTACCAATTCTCTGACATTCATCACAAGAAGACAAACTTACGGGCATCCTTGAAGAGAGTAGGCCAATAAAACCAGATTGCAATACCATATTGCACAGTTCTATATCCGTGTGGTGTCCTCCATAAGACTCGGAAGTGGACACTTGCAAGGATCTGTTCCTGTTCATGCTCATGTACACAACGTCTAATAACACCATCTACCCCTTCTTTATAAATATGTGGGTCATCCCAAAAGTAATGTCTCAAATCATAGAAGAACGTTTTCTTTTGTTGGTATGTGAAGCTAGGTGGTATGAATTTAGCAACAATGTAATTAGCATAATCAGCATACCAAGGGGTACTACGAGAAGTACTTCTGACATTTAATTGTTCATCAGGAAAGCTATCATCAATAGGTAGTGGCATCAAGAACATTCTCTAACCTAGATAAGTTGTCTAGCAAATGGGGTTCTCAACTCCTTTATATCAACAATATGCAAATCAAATTCTTGTAGCAAGAAAACCCATCTAATAAGTCTAGATTTAGCATTTTTCTTCTCCATAAGATATTTAATAGCAGCATGATCAGTGTGGATAGTTACTTTAGAATCAACAATATAAGGTCTGAACTTATCACAAGCAAATACAACTGCTAAAAGTTCTTTTTTAGTAGTAGAAAATTTCTTTGAGCATTGTCTAGAGTCTTACTAGCATAATGGATGACATTTAATTTCTTATCAACTCTTTGCCCTAGAATAGCACCTACAGCATAATCGCTAGCATCAGACATAATTTCAAAGGGTAAATTCCAATCAGGTGGCTGAACAATAGGTGCAGAGACTAATTCTTTCTTAAGTATTTAAAATGCTTCTACACAATCATCATCAAAGACAAATGGTATATCTTTTTGCAATAAATTAGTCAGAGGCCGAGAAATTTTTGAGAAGTCCTTAATGAACCTCCTATAAAATTCGGCGTGACCAAGGAAACTTCTTATACCTTTGATGTCCTTGGGACATGCCATCTTTTCAATAGCATCAACCTTGGCTTTATAAACTTCAATACCTCTTTCACAAACTTTATCCCCCAAGACAATACCCTCATTAACCATAAAGTGGCACTTTTCCCAATTCAATACAAGATTAGTTTCTTCACATCTCTGCAAAACTCGATCAAGATTGCTCAAGCAATCATCAAAAGAAGATCCATAGACGGAAAAGTCATCCATGAAAACCTCACAAATCTTTTCACAAAAGTCAGAGAATATAGCCATCATGCATCTTTGAAAGGTAGCAGGTGCATTACATAAACCAAAAGGCATACGTCTATAAGCAAAAGTACCAAAAGGGCATGTAAAAGTAGTCTTTGATTGATCTTTAGCCGACACAGGTATTTGAGAGAAACCAGAATAACCATCTAGAAAGTAGTAATGTGTATGCTTGCATAATCTTTCTAGCATTTGATCGATAAAAGGTAAGGGGTAATGATCTTTCTTAGTAGCCTTATTTAATTTGCGAAAATCAATTACCATCATATAACCTGTAATAATTCTTTGTGGAATCAATTCATCTTTATCACTAGGAACAACAGTAATACCTCCCTTCTCAGGGACACAATGAACAGGACTTACCCACTGATTATCAGCAACGGGATAAATTATACCTTCCTCCAGAAGCTTTAGTATTTCTTTTCTTACCACTTCTTTCATTTTAGGATTCAGACGTCGTTGAAGATCGCGAACTGGTTTGGCATCTGCTTACAAATTTATTTTATGTTGACATAGAGTGGGACTAATGCCCTTAAGATCATCAAGAGTATATCCAATAGTAGCACGGTGCTTCTTCAGAGTTTTCAATAATCTTTCTTCTTCATGCTCTGAAAGGTTAGCACTAATAATAACACGATATATCTTCTTTTCATCAAGATAAGCATATTTAAGATTATCAAGCAACGGTTTAAGCTCAAACACGGGATCACCCTTAGGTGGAGGGGAATCCCCTAGGATTTCAATAGGAAAATTGTGTTTCAGAATAGGTTCCTATTTAAACAATACTTCATCTATTTCCCTTCTTTCATTCATAAACATATCATTCTCATGGTCTAGCAAATATTGTTCTAAAGGATCACTAGGAGGTACGGCAATAGAAGCAAGACCAATAATTCCATCCTTACTAGGCAATTCTTCTTCACGGTGTTGTTTACTAAATTTAGAGAAATTAAACTCATGATCATATCATCTAAGCCGACAGTAACAACATCCCTTGTGCAATCTATGGTAGCATTAACAGTATTAAGAAGGGTCTACCAAATATAATGGGACAAAAGCTATCTTGTGGGGAACCAAGAACAAGAAAATCAGCAGGATATTTAGTTTTCCCACACAAGACTTCAACATCTCTAACAATTCCCATTGGTGAAATAGTATCTCTATTAGCAAGTTTAATAGTAACATCAATTTCTTCTAACTCAACAGGTGCAATGTCATGCATAATTTCTTTGTATAAGTCAATAGGTATTGCACTATGATACGTCCATATCTGCATGATAACAATGCTTTTATATCGATATTTATCAGAATATGGACTGTTATTTCACTTTATGTCACTATACTTATGGCTATTTTCTCTTATTTTACAAGGTTTACATAAAGAGGAAGAATGCCGACAGCTGGAATTCTGGTCTGGAAAAGGAGCAAATATTAGAGACTTATTCTGCGCAACTCCAAAAGTCCTGAAACTCTACGGAACGTCTTAAAATAAATAAAGAAAAATCCACGCCAAAGATGAAGGCCAGGGGGCCCACACCCTTCTCACGAGGGTGGGGGCCGTGCCCCCCCTAGGGCGCGCCCCCTACCTCGTGGCCCCCCTGGTGGCTCTCCGATGCCCATCTTCTCCTGTATGAGGTCTTTCGATGAGAAAAAAATAGAGAGGAACTTTTTGGGATGAGACTCCGCCACCACGAGGCGGAACCTTGGCGGATCCAATCTAGAGCTCCGGCAGAGCTGTTCTGCCAGGGAAACTTCCCTCCCGGAGGGGGAAATCATCACCATCGTCATCACCAACGCTCCTCTCATCGGGAGAGGGCAATCTCCATCAACATCTTCACCAGCACCATCTCATCTCCAAACCCTAGTTCATCTCTTGTATCCAATTCTTGTCTCAAAGTCCGGGATTGGTGCTAGTAGGTTGCTAGTAGTGTTGATTACTCCTTGTAGTTGATGCTAGTTGGTTTAATTGGTGGAAGATCATATGTTCAGATCCTATATGCATATTATTACCACTCTGATTATGAACATACATATGCTTTGTGAGTAATTACGTTCGTTCCTGAGGACAAGGGAGAAGTATTGCTATGAGTAGTCATGTGAATTTGGTATTCGTTTGATATTTTGATAAGATGTATGTTGTCTAGCCTCTAGTGGTGTTATGTGAACGTCGACTACATAACACTTCACCATTATTTGGGCCTAGAGGAAGGCATTGGGAAGTAATAAGTAGATGATGGGTTGCTAGAGTGACAAAGCTTAAACCCTAGTTTATGCGTTGCTTCGATAAGGGGCTGATTTGGATCCATATGTTTCATGCTATGGTTAGGTTTACCTTAATACTTTTGTTGTAGTTGCGATGCTTGTGCAATAGAGGTTAATCATAAGTGGGATGCTTGTTCAAGTAAGAACAGCACCCAAGCACCGGTCCACCCACATATCAAATTATCAAAGTATCGAACGCGAATCATATGAACGTGATGAAAACTAGCTTGACGATATTCCCATGTGTCCTCGGGAGCGCTTTTCCTATTATAAGAGTTTGTTCCGGCTTGTCCTTTGCTACAAAAGGATTGGGCCACCTTGCTGCACTTTATTTACTTTTGTTACTTGTTGCTCGTTACAATTATCTTATCACAAAACTATCTGTTACCACTTATTTCAGTACTTGCAGAGAATACCTTGCTGAAAACCGCTTATCATTTCCTTCTGCTCCTCGTTGGGTTCGACACTCTTACTTATCGAAAGGACTACGATAGATCCCCTATACTTGTGGGTCATCAAGACTCTTTTCTGGCGCCGTTGCCGGGGAGTGTAGCGCCTTTGGTAGGTGGAATTTGGTAAGGAAAATTTATATAGTGTGCTGAAATTTACTGTCACTTGTTACTATGGAAAGTAATTCTCTGAGGGGCTTGTTCGGGGTATCTTCACCCTCGTCCAGTAGAGCAAAGAGTTGCTCCTCAACCTACTGAACCTATTGAAAATGAAACTCCTTTTGAATTTCCTTCGGGTATGATGGAAAAACTGCTAGCTAATCCTTTTACAGGAGATGGAACAAAGCATCCTGATGAGCACTTAATATATGTGGATGAAGTTTGTGGATTATTTAAGCTTGCAGGTATACCCGATGATGTTGCTAAGAAGAAGGTCTTCCCTTTATCTTTGAAGGGACGCATTGATATGGTATAGGCTATGTGATGATATGAGATCATGGGACTATAAAAGATTGAAGCTGGAATTTCATCAAAAGTATTACCCTATGCATCTTGTTCATCGTGATCGCAATTATATATATAATTTCTGGCCTCAGCGAAGGAGAAAGCATCGCTCAAGCTTGGGGGAGGCTTAAATCAATGTTATATTCATGCCCCAATCATGAGCTCCAAGAGAAATAATTATGCAAAGTTTTTATGCTCGGCTTTCTGAAAACAATCGCACCATGCTCGATACTTCTTGTGCTGGCTCTTTTATGATGAAGACTATTGAATTCAGATGGAATTTATTGGATAGAATTAAATGCAACTCTGAAGATTGGGACCTCGACGAAGGTAAGGAGTCAGGTATGACACCTAAGTTTGATTGTGTTAAATCTTTTATGGATACCGATATTTTCGTAAGTTTAGCACTAAATATGGACTTGACTCTGAGATAGTAGCTTCTTTCTGTGAATCTTTTGCTACTTATGTTGATCTCCCTAAGGAGAAGTGGTTTAAATATCATCCTCCCATAGAAGTAAAAGTAGCTGCACCTATTAAAGTTGAAGAAAAGACTGTCACTTATAATGATCCTATTGTTCCTACTTCTTATATTGAGAAACCACCTTTCCCTGTTAGAATAAAGGATCATGCTAAAGCTTCAACTGTTGTTCGTAAAAGCAATATTAGAACTTATACACCTCCTGAGCAAGTTAAAGTAGAACCTAATATTGCTATTGTTAAAGATCTCTTCTGATAATATTGATGGGCATGTTATTCAGTTCGAAGGTGAAACTGCTAGAATTGCTAAACCTTGTGCTAAAGATAAACATAGACCTGTGGTAGGCGTGCCTGTTATTTCTGTTAAAATAGGAGATCATTGTTATCATGGCTTATGTGATATGGGTGCAAGTGTTAGTGTTATACCGCATACTTTATATGAAGAAATTAAGAATGAAATTGCACCTGTTGAGTTAGAAGATATTGATGTTACTATTAAACTTGCCAATAGAGATACTATTGCACCAATTGGAATTGTTAGAGATGTTGAAGTCTTGTGTGGGAAAACTAAATATCCTGCTGATTTTCTTGTTCTTACTTCTCCGCAAGATAGCTTTTGTCCCATTATATATTTGGTAGACCCTTCTTAAATACTGTCAATGCTACCATAGACTGCACTAAGAATATGTTGTTACTGTTGTTGGATGATATGGTTCATGAGTTTAATTTCTCTAAATTTAGTAAACAACATCGTGAGGAAGAATTACCTAGTAAGGATGAAATTATTGGTCTTGCTTCTATTGCCGTACCTCCTAGTGATCCTTTAGAACACTATTTGCTAGACCATGAAAATGATATGTTCATGAATGAAAGAAGGGAAATAGATGAAGTATTCTTTAAACAGGAACCTATTCTGCACACAATCTGTTGAAATTTTAGGGGATCCTCCTCCACCCAAGGGTGATCCCGTGTTTGAGCTTAAACCTTGCCTGATAATCTTAAATATGCTTATCTTGATGAAAAGAAGATATATCCTGTTATTATTAGTGCTAACCTTTCAGAGCATGAAGAAGAAAGATTATTGAAAACTCTGAAGAAGCACCGTGCTGCTATTGGATATACTCTTGATGATCTTAAGGGCATTAGTCCCACTCTATGTCAACATAAAATAAATTTGGAAGCAGATGCCAAACCAGTTCGTGATCCTCAACGACGTCTGAATCCTAAAATGAAAGAAGTGGTAAGAAAAGAAATACTAAAGCTTCTGGAGGCAGGTATAATCTATCCCGTTGCTGATAGTGAGTGGGTAAGTCCTGTCCATTGTGTCCCTAAGAAGGGAGGTATTACTGTTGTTCCTAATGATAAAGATGAATTGATTCCACAAAGAATTTTATGTTATAGGATGGTAATTGATTTCCGCAAATTAAATAAAGCTACTAAGAAAGATCATTACCCCTTACCTTTTATTGATCAAATGCTAGAGTTATGCAAACATACACATTATTGCTTTCTAGATGGTTATTCTAGTTTCTCTCAAATACCTGTGTCGGAAAGATCAATCAAAGACTACTTTTACATGCCCTTTTGGTACTTTTGCTTATAGACGTATGCCTTTTGGTTTATGTAATGACCTGCTACCTTTCAAAGATGCATGATGGCTATATTCTCCGACTTTTGTGAAAAGATTTGTGAAGTTTTCATGGATGATTTCTCTATTTTTGGATCCTCTTTTGACGATTGCTTGAGAAACCTTGATCGAGTTTTGTAGAGATGTGAAGAAACTAATCTTGTCTTGAATTGGGAAAAGTGCCACTTTATGGTTAATGAAGGTATTGTCTTGGGGCATAAAGTTTCTGAAAGAGGTATTGAGGTTGATAAAGCCAAGGTTGATGCTATTGAAAAGATGCCATGTCCCAAGGACATCAAAGTTATAAGAAGTTTCCTTGGTCATGCCGGATTTTACAGGAGGTTCATTAAGGACTTCTCAAAAATTTCTCAGCCTCTGACTAATTTATTGCAAAAAGATATACCATTTGTCTTTGAAGATGATTGTGTACAAGCATTTGAAATACTTAAGAAAGCATTAGTCACTGCACCTATTGTTCAGCCACCTGATTGGAACCTACCCTTTGAAATTATGTGTGATGCTAGTGATTATGCTGTAGGTGTTGTTCTAGGGCAAAGAGTTAATAAGAAATTAAATGTTATTCATTATGCTAGTAAGACTCTAGAAAATGCTCAAAGAAATTATGCTACTACTGAAAAAGAACTCTTAGCAGTTGTATTTGCTTGTGATAAGTTCAGATCTTATATTGTTGATTCTAAAGTAACTATTCAAACTGATCATGCTGCTATTAAATATCTTATGGAAAAGAAAGATGCTAAACCTAGACTTATTAGATGGGTTCTCTTGCTACAAGAATTTGATTTGCATATTGTTGATAGAAAGGGAGCTGAGAACCCCGTTGCAGACAACTTGTCTAGGTTAGAAAATATTCTTGATGACCCACTACTATTAATGATAACTTTCCTGATGAACAATTAAATGTTATAAGTACTTCTCGTAGTACTCCATGGTATGCTGATTATGCTAATTATATTGTTGCTAAGTTTATACCACCTAGCTTCACATACCAACAAAAGAAAAAGTTCTTCTATGATTTGAGACATTACTTTTGGGATGACCCACATCTTTATAAAGAAGGAGTAGATGGTGTTATTAGACGTTGTGTACCTGAGCATGAACAGGAACAGATCCTACGCAAGTGTCATTCCGAGTCTTATGGAGGACACCACTGGAGATAGAACTGCACATAAGGTATTGCAATCTGGTTTTTATTGGCCTACTCTCTTCAAGGATTCCCGTAAGTTTGTCTTGTCTTGTGATGAATGTCAAAGAATTGGTAATATTAGTAGACGTCAAGAAATGCCTATGAATTATTCACTTGTTATTGAACCATTTGATGTTTGGGGCTTTGATTATATGGGACCTTTTCCTGCCTCTAATGGATACACACATATTCTAGTTGCTGTTGATTACGTTACTAAGTGGGTAGAAGCTATTCCAACTAGTAGTGCTGATCATAACACTTCTATTAAAATGCTTAAGGAAGTTATTTTTCCGAGGTTTGGAGTCCCTAGATATTTAATGACTGATGGTGGTTCACACTTTATTCATGGTGCTTTCCGTAAAATGCTTGCTAAATATGATGTTAATCATAGAATTGCATCTCCTTATCACCCACAGTCTAGTGGTCAAGTAGAGTTGAGCAATAGAGAGCTCAAATTAATTTTGCAAAAGACTGTTAATAGGTCTAGAAAGAATTGGTCCTAAGAAACTTGATGATGCATTATGGGCTTATAGAACTGCATATAAAAATCCTATGGGTATGTCTCCGTATAAAATGGTTTATGGAAAAGCATGTCACTTACCTCTCGAACTAGAACATAAGGCATATTGGGCTATTAAAGAGCTTAACTATGATTTTAAACTTGCCGGTGAGAAGAGGTTATTTGATATTAGCTCACTTGATGAATGGAGAACCCAAGCTTATGAAAATGCCAAGTTGTTTAAAGAAAAAGTTAAAAGATGGCATGACAAAAGGATACAAAAGCGTGAGTTTAATGTAGGTGATTATGTATTGCTATACAACTCTCGTTTAAGATTTTTTGCAGGAAAACTTCTCTCTAAATGGGAAGGCCCCTATGTTATCGAAGAGGTCTATCGTTCTGGTGCCATAAAAATCAACAACTTTCGAGGGCACAAATCCGAAGGTGGTAAACGGTCAAAGAATTAAACATTATATCTCAGGTAATCCCATAAATGTTGAAACCAATATTATTGAAACCGTAACCCCGGAGGAATACATAAGAGACACTTTCCGGAACGTTTCAGACTCCGAAAAGGAATAGGTATGTGGTACGGTAAGTAAACCGACTCCAAAACAATTTTTAAGGCAATATTTCTCCGTTTTGGAATATTTAGAAAAATAGAAAAATAAGTAGCAGTCCGGGAAGGACACGAGGGCCCCACGAGGGTGGTGGGCGCGCCCTACCTCGTGAGCACCTCGTGTGCCTTCCGGACTCCGTTTTCTTGCACGTTACGTATTTTGGTCGGTAAAAATTCATTATATAATCTCCCGGGGGTTTTGACTCCCGTATCACGCAAAAATCTCCTGTCTTTGTTTCGAGCTGTTTTTCTGACAGATCTAGATTATCATGACGTCCCCAAGTGCTTCCAAGGACAAGTTCTTCGAGAAGGTCATCAACCCTTACCTCGCGGAGGTGCTGCGACACCCTCAAACCATTGAGATGCGTGATGGGTTGTTGCACATCCGCGTGTTGCAGGACAAGGGAACGGTCAGCTGGAGACGAGGCTCGAAGCAATGGAGCAACAAATTTTCAAGTGCTAGGGGATGGTGGAGCGTGGAATCAATGCTAGCCACACGATGCTCGCGGAGTTCACTAACAACTACAAGCCAGATGCCAAGAACACTGAGGAGGCCATCTTCAAGCTATATGAGAAGATCGACCACCTCCAAGCCCAAATCTATGACCTGCAAAACCAAAACTGTGAGTATGAATATAGATTCAAAAGAATGAGTTTGGCTGCAGATTCGAGGATTTCGGAGACTCGATCATCCTTCTATGATGGTGACCTATGCCTTGGAAGATGGATGACAAGCCCGCTTCATCAACAACAATTCCGCCTTCTTCACCAACCAAAGAAGAATTGAGTATCTGGGTATGGGCACTCCCCTTGGCAACTGCCAAGCTTGGGGGAGGTGCACCGGTATCGTATCACAATCACAACTCCTATCTTTACCGTTTTTCTTAGTTCGATCCTATTAGTAGTATCTTGATCGAGTAGAATAAAGTTTATGGCATGATCTAGTTTTGAGTTTTGCTTTATGATCTCTCTTTGTAATCGAGTCCGTGAGCTATATATAACAAAGATTAGTGTTGAGTCAAGGGCTTGATTATTTTGCCATGATCTTGGGTGAATAAAGAAAAGAGAAAAAGAATAAAAAGAAACAAAAAGTTCATATTGATCTTATTGAGAGTAATGACTTCACATAGAAAGAGTATGATGATTAAAATTTGTTGGGAGTTGACAAACATATCTTTGGTCATTTGATACGACCAGTTTCAATTGTAGTCGGACCAATGACAACGACGACGTACAAGCTACCCACCAGGATCAAGTTATCGTTGTTCCATTAGTTACTGTTAGGGATGTATATGTGCCAAACTATACTGCCGTTGATAAACAGTACACAAAAAAGATTCCAGAATTTGTTGAAGTTACATGCATGCATACTATGGTATTGACAGAGACACACTCGTTTAAGAAAGAGGGAAATGAGATGTTGGTCGTGCATGCATTACGTGGGGAAAGGTACATGTGCGTACAGCCATGCATGCATAAGAAACTTGAAGCCTTAAGTTACGATGGTGGAGCTAGCATGGCCAGACACGTCGATGGAGATAATTTGGAAGGATTTCAGTTTGAGTATTACGAGAAGATATCATCACGTTGGTTCAAACGGAAAAGGAGCAGCAGTCGTTGTATACTATTTCTATTTCTACCATGTAAAGAGATTGCACGAGGGAAGACATGTAAATTGTTACGTGATAGATTCTCTTTGTGCGACTTGGGCTGGGGCCCACCTCCATCAAATCAGATCAACATGGCGTACCACATTTTAGTTTATATAATAAAATTCTGCCGAGATGTAAAAGGCAAATATAGAGTTGTCTAGTTTGTTTACGCATAGTGTGTTTTCTTGTTTTCTAAGTCTAAGTTTGATCGGCTATTATATAAAGCCAGGTGCGTCCATGTGAAAGGGAGGTAATAGTTTGATATGAAATAGACAGATGTGTTTTCAGGGGTAGACACCCGTATAAGTTTTTGAGGTAGCTTTAGAAAACCTCTTTGTTGCGATTTCTGTGAGGAAATTGTTTTGCGCATGAGGTGCCGTCGTCCAGATTGTTTCTCTCGTTCTGAGCTGCAAGGTTCAAACCCTCTACTTTGTGTACATCGCATGCGCAGGCGAGAGGATACTGTTACTGAAGGTGGAGTACCGTGAAAGATCGGACCGCAATAACGGATCGGATCTCGCCACGAGGTTCGGTCCTCATCAAGTGGTATTCAGAGCATCAGGTTGTTCACGACACTATGGACAAGATGACGAGCACATCATCATTAAGAAAGCTAAGCTATGGATTTCAGTTGGAGGAGGAAGGCCGCTGGACCGGACTTTTTCATACTCGTGTTTTGGTGAGAGAAAGATCATGTGCCATGACGATCGACCACATGAGTTTGATCAACGTTGCAAGCATTGAGATGGTGACGAAGTTGGAGCTACGAACAACACCGCTACCACAACCGTACTTATTGCGTTGGGGTAATGGAGATCTCGCTGTCACTCAACAAACGAAGGTACCGTTTTTGTTGGGAATTTTTTTTCGTGAGGTTTGGTGTGACGTGATACCGGTGTCGATGATTTCATGTCACATGTTGTTGGGAGAGCCCTGGTATAAGGAATATCGTGCTACATATGACCATCTCACATACATGTATCATTCCAATGTCGGTAAGAAGTGTGGTCTCGTGTGTATGCCGGAAGAGTTTTTTATTGCCTGGAGGAAAGACCACGTGGAGAGGTTAAAAGAAAAGGAACAAGCAATGGAAAAGGAGGTCGAAGCTACTGAATTGTCAGCCTCAAAAATCAAGATGGATGTAATTGCTCAAGATGATGACTCGAAACCGAGGACGGTTTCGTTTCAAGGCGGAGAGGATGATACGACCAGTTTCAATTGTAGTCGGACCAATGACAACGACGACGTACAAGCTACCCACCCGGATCAAGTTATCGTTGTTCCATTAGTTACTGTTAGGGATGTATATGTGCCAAACTATACTGCCGTTGATAAACAGTACACAAAAAAGATTGCAGAATTTCTTGAAGTTACATGCATGCATACTATGGTATTGACAGAGACACACTCGTTTAAGAAAGAGGGAAATGAGATGTTGGCCGTGCATGCATTACGGGGGGAGAGTTACATGTGCGTACAGCCATGCATGCATAAGAAACTTGAAGCCTTAAGTTACGATGGTGGAGCTAGCATGGCCAGACACGTCGATGGAGATAATTCGGAAGGATTTCAGTTTGAGTATTACAAGAAGATATCATCACGTTGGTTCAAATGGAAAAGGAGCAGCAGTCGTTGTATACTATTTCTATTTCTACCATGTAAAGAGTTTGCACGAGGGAAGACATGTAAATTGTTACGTGATAGATTCTCTTTGTGCGACTTGGGCTAGGGCCCACCTCCATCAAATCAGATCAACATGGCGTACCACATTTTAGTTTATATAATAAAATTCTGCCGAGATGTAAAAGGCAAATATAGAGTTGTCCAGTTTGTTTACGCATAGTGTGTTTTTTTGTTTTCTAAGTCTAAGTTTGATCGGCTATTATATAAAGCCAGGTGCGTCCATGTGAAAGGGAGGTAATAGTTTGATATGAAATAGACAGATGTGTTTTCAGGGGTAGACACCCGTATAAGTTTTTGAGGTAGCTTTAGAAAACCTCTTTGTTGCGATTTCTGTGAGGAAATTGTTTTGCACGTGAGGTGCCGTCGTCCAGATTGTTTCTCTCGTGCTGAGCCGCAAGGTTCAAACCCTCTACTTCGTGTACATCGCGTGCGCGGGCGAGAGGATACTGTTACTGAAGGTGGAGTACCGTGAAAGATCAGGCCGCTATAACGGATCGGATCTCGCCACAAGGTTCGGTCCTCATCATCATTGTTGCAATTAATAGGAAGTAATAAGGAAAGAGAGGTTTTCACATATAGATATATTATCATTGACATCTTTTATGATTGGGAGCACTCATTAAAATATGACATGCTAAAGAGTTGATGTTGGACAAGGAAGACAACGTAATGAGTTATGTCTTTCTTATATCTGAGATAAAGTATGTTGTCATGGATCCTCTAACTTGTTGAGCTTGCCTTTCCCCCTCATGCTAGCCAAATTCTCAGCACCAAGTAGAAATACTACTTGTGCTTCCAAAATCCCTAACCAGTTTTGCCATGAGAGTCCACCATATCTACCTATGGATTGAGTAAGATCCTTCAAGTAAGTTGTCATCGGTGCAAAGCAATAAAAATTGCTCTAAATATGTATGATTGATTGGTGTGGAGAAATAAGCTTTATACGATCTTGTGATGTGGAAGTAATAAAAGCGACGGACTGCATAATAAAGGTTCATATCACAAGGGGCAATATAAAGTGACGTTCTTTCGCATTGAGATTTTTGTATCCAACCATAAAAGCGCATGGCAACCTCTGCTTCCCTCTGCGAAGGGCCTATCCTTTATTATTATCTTCTACCTTATGCAAGAGTCATGGTGATCTTCACCTTTCTTTTTTCATTTTATCCTTTGGCAAGCTCAGCATGTTGGAAAGAACATGATATATATATATCTAATTGGATGTAGGGGAGCATGAACCATTATTGTTGACATTACCCTTGAGGTAAAAGGTTGTGGGGCAAAACTATAAGCCCCTATCTTTCTCTGTGTCCGATTAAAACTCCGTAACCACAAGTATCGCGTGAGTGTTAGCAATTATGGAGGACTAAATGATAGTTGAGTATGTGGACTTGCTTTTTAGATCTGACATAGACTCTTTCCGATGTTATGATAAATTGCAATTGCTTCAATGACTGAGATTATAGTTTGTTGGAGCCCAATAAGGTTTATGATTTATACTCTTGCATTGTGAATAGATCATCACTTGAACATAAGTAATCATATGACAAAATCTATATATGTTGCTGTTATGAGAATAATCATGATGCCTTCATGTCCGTATTTTATTTTTATCGACGCCTCTACCTCTAAACATGAGGACATATTTATTGTTATCGGCTTTTCGCTTGAGGACAAGCGAGGTCTAAGCTTGGGGGAGTTGATACGTCCATTTTGCATCATGCTTTTATATCGATATTTATCGCATTATGGACTGTTATTTCACTTTATGTCACAATACTTATGGCTATTCTCTCTTATTTTACAAGGTTTACATAAGGAGGGAGAATGCCGGCAGCTGGAATTCTGGGCTGGAAAAGGAGCAAATATTAGAGACCTATTCTGCGCAACTCCAAAAGTCCTGAAACTCCACGGAACGTCTTAAAAGAAATAAAGAAAAATCCATGCCAAAGATGAAGGCCAGGGGGCCCACACCCTGCTCACGAGGGTGGGGGGAGCGCCGCCCCTAGGGCGCGCCCCCTACCTCGTGGGCCCCCTGGTGGCTCTCCGATGCCCATCTTCTCCTATATGAGGTCTTTCGATGAGAAAAAAATAAGGAGGAATTTTTCGGGACGAGACTCCGTCGCCACAAGGCGGAACCTTGGCGGATCGAATCTAGAGCTCCGGCAGAGCTGTTCTGCCAGGGATACTTCCCTCCTAGAGGGGGAAATCATCACCATCGTCATCACCAACGCTCCTCTCATCGGGAGAGGGCAATCTCCATCAACATCTTCACCAGCACCATCTCATCTCCAAACCCTAGTTCATCTCTTGTATCCAATTTTTGTCTCAAAGTCCGGGATTGGTGCTAGTAGGTTGCTAGTAGTGTTGATTACTCCATGTAGTTGATGCTAGTTGGTTTATTTGGTGGAGATCATATGTTCAGATCTATATTGCATATTATTACCCCTTATTATGAACATGAATATGCTTTGTGAGTAATTACGTTTGTTCCTGAGGACAAGGGAGAAGTCTTGCTATTAGTAGTCATGTGAATCTGGTATTCGTTTGATATTTTGATAAGATGTATGTTGTCTAGCCTCTAGTGGTGTTATGTGAACGTCGACTACATAACACTTCACCATTATTTGGGCCTAGAGGAAGGCATTGGGAAGTAATAAGTAGATGATGGGTTGCTAGAGTGACAGAAGCTTAAACCCTAGTTTATGCATTGCTTCGTAAGGGGCTGATTTGGATCCACATGTTTCATGCTATGGTTAGGTTTACCTTAATACTTTTGTTGTAGTTGCGGATGCTTGCAATAGAGGTTAATCATAAGTGGGATGCTTGTTCAAGTAAGAACAGCACCCAAGCACCGGTCCACCTACATGTCAAATTATCAAAGTACCGAACGTGAATCATATGAACGTGATGAAAAATAGCTTAACGATATTCCCATGTGTCCTCGGGAGCGCTTTTCCTTATATAAGAGTTTGTCCAGGCTTGTCCTTTGCTAAAAAAAGGATTGGGCCACCTTGCTGCACTTTATTTACTTTTGTTGTTGCTCGTTACAAATTATCTCATCACAAAACTATCTGTTACCACTTATTTCAGTACTTGCACAGAATACATTGCTGAAAACCGCTTATCATTTCCTTCTGCTCCTTGTTGGGTTCGACACTCTTACTTATCGAAAGGACTACGATAGATCCCCTATACTTGTGGGTCATCAGCGCACAAGCCCTTCCCCAGTTCAGCCCGTAGCAAGGCATGTTTTCATAGGTGTCATCCAAGGAGCGGAATATGAGGATGGACCGACATCTGATGGAGAAACCGTTGTCTGCTCCAATGACGAGTCTTCAACTGGAGAGACCGAATCGCTATATCAGTTGCAGGACGGACAGATTAGCGGAGGGTCCGATGGTAACAGTATTCTGGACCCCCTCGATCTGCCAAACCGGGTCGCTATCTTCATGGCCAGTACGCAATTAGCACACCACTCATCAACCGCCGCGGCAATGCTCTTCGGTTCAGCGACAGCAACACCGGCGGGAGCACGGGGCTCTGCACCGCCTCCAGCTCAAGTTATGTCTGATTTGTTCGACGCTTTGGAAACATTGATAGCCGCGGAGGTGGATGCAACAACGCGGGACCATCACAATGCGGATATTGCAAAGGTGAAAGACCAGATAACTCAAGCTAAAGCAGACCTAGCAGCAGAGAACGCTAGGATGGCTACGGAGCGGGCCGAGTTGGAAGCTCAGGCCTACTGGCTCAGGCTGGATTAGAATGCTTCGGAGGAAGTCATGAGACGAAGATACCGGTCGCATCTCCCACCGAGTTATGAGCCTAGAAATCTCTTCAATACACCAGGAGCAGGAACTAGTAACCAGCCAGTGTTAAACCGGACGGAAGCGCCGGGAACAGGAGCGCCGGTTCAGCCATGCACGATGGATCTGCCTCGTCAAAACAACATTGTGCTGCAGTATGTTCCGATGCCTCTGGGCACTACTCCAACCCATTGGACAACATTGTGGCCACCGCTTCACGATTGGCAGACCTCCCAACCGACGGCGAGTCGCCAGTTGCGATTGAGGCGCGACGGGCCAGAGAGCTCCTTCAAACCGCTTTAAACCAGCAGCAAGCTTATTTGCCTAGTGATGAGAGGATTCATTCCACCCCCCCCCCGCCCAAGCCGGAGCTACAGCAGGCACGTTGAGGATGAAACGGCCATGTCCAGCAGTGCACGTCGCCGTAATTCGCCGTGAGGTCACAACCCGGCAGGTGGAGGGGCTAATGCGCAGGATGTGGTGAATCATGGTCGTGCAAGTCGAGAGGCCGAATTAGTAGCTCTGCATGGAGCCCGTCAACCTACTCCGGTTCACCCTACCGCTTTAGTAGAGCCAGGTGCGGTATTGGGTGCCGTGTCTCACCCTCGCTTTGCGTAATGTGCGGTTGCCCAAGGATTTTAAGGGCCCTCGTAAGGTACCTGATTACACCGCCGATTTGCAACCAGAGGCATGGGTTGAAAGCTACGAGATGGCAATGGTGATGTTAGATGTCGATGAAGCGGTGTGTGCTAAATACTTCACCATGATGTTGGAAGGAACATCTCGTACTTGGTTGAAGAGCTTACCAGCTAACTCTGTCGGATCATGGGCCGAGTTGAAGCACCGGTTTATCCAGAATTTTAAGGATACTTGTAAGCAGCCGATGTGGATTGTAGACCTGGCCGCTTGTGTCCAAGAGGATGGGGAGTCTACAACCCATTGGGTGAAGCGGGTCTCAGCTATTCTGCATTCATCGGATCGCATCAATGCAGATACCGCGGTGTTAACATTGGAGGGAAATTGCCGGTTTCTGCCGCTCAAACGGAAGTTAGGAAGGCTTATGGCTGCTTTGGTTAAGTATGCTGATTCAGATAATACCAAAGATCCTGACTCAGAGGAGGACAAATCAGGGAAAGGAAAGAAAAATGGCAGCACCAAGGGGCAGCAGCATAACCCGGCAGGTCATGCGAATAATGGGAAACGCAAGGTCGACAATAGTTTGGACTTTGTGGCTAACACTAATGCTTAGGATAACGGTCAGCGCCGTAAGGGCAAGCAGCCCCAGAGGGGCGGAAGTTCAGGCCCCAATCTGGAGCGCCTGTTAAATCAACCTTGTCCAAAGCATGGATCAAAAGGAGAAGCCAGCGTCACATCTTTGGAAGGATTGTTATATCATGCGAGAATTCAAGAATTCCAATATGTTTCAGTATGACAATGGCCCGCCCGGCGGTTCAGGAGGTGGTTTTCACGGGCCGGGTTATGGAGGCGGCAGCTCCGGTTCAGGATTTCAGGGCAAACAAACCGGACACAGCAATCAAGGGAACCAGGGCAAACAGGGAGGTTACAACCATCAGGGGAACCAGCAGCAGCAGTAGTCGGGTTACCAGAGCAATCCGAAGCAGTTAAATAGTGGGCAGTATCATGTCTTCACCACTAGCTTGTTCAAGCATGATCAAAAGCTTCACAAGAGGGTTGTGAACTTTGTTGAACCGGCGGTGCCTCAATATTTGCGCTGGTCTGAGCAACCCATTTGATGGAGTAGAGAGGATCACCTACCCCGGGTTGACAACCGGTGTCATGTGAATTTGGTATTCGTTTGATATTTTGATAAGATGTATGTTGTCTAGCCTCTAGTGGTGTTATGATGAACGTCGACTACATAACACTTCACCATTATTTGGGCCTAGAGGAAGGCATTGGGAAGTAATAAGTAGATGATGGTTGCTAGGTGACAGAAGCTTAACCCTAGTTTATGTGTTGCTTCGTAAGGGCTGATTTGGATCCTGTTTCATGCATGGTTAGGTTTACCTTAATACTTTGTTGTAGTTGCGGATGCTTGCATAGAGTTATCATAGTGGGATGCTTGTTCAAGTAAGAACAGCACCCAAGGCGGTTCCACCACATATCAATTATCAAAGTAATCGACGCGATCATGAAATGATGAAAACTAGCTTGACGATATTCATGTGTCCTCGGGAGCGCTTTTCCTTATTATAGAGTTTGTTCCGGCTTGTCCTTTGCTACAAAAGGATTGGGCTTGCTGCACTTTTATTTACTTTTGTTACTTGTTGCTCGTTACAATCTATCTTATCACAAAACTATCTGTTACCACTTATTTCATAATATGCAGAGAATACCTTGCTGAAAACCGCTTATCATTTCCTTCTACTCCTCATTGGGTTCGACACTCTTACTTATCGAAAGGACTATGATAGATCCCCTATACTTGTGGGTATCATCGCACTAGCACCCATATCACATAAGCCATGATAACAATGATCTCCTATTTTAACAGAAATAACAGGCATGCCTACCACAGGTCTATGTTTATCTTTAGCACCAGGTTTAGCAATTCTAGCAGTCTTCATCATACAAAGTAAATAACATGCCCATCAATATTATCAGCCAAGAGATCTTTAACAATAGCAATATTAGGTTCAACTTTAACTTGCTCAGGAGGTGTATAAGTTCTAATATTACTTTTACGAACCACAGTTGAAGCTTTAGCATGATCCTTTATCCTAACAGGGAAAGGTGGTTTCTCAACATAACAAGTAGGAACAATAGGATCATTATAAGTGACAGTCTTTTCTTCAACTTTAATAGGTGCAGCTACTTTTACTTCTATGGGAGGATGATATTTAAACCACTTCTCCTTAGGGAGATCAACATAAGTAGCAAAAGATTCACAGAAAGAAGCTACTATCTCAGAATCAAGTCCATATTTAGTGCTAAACTTACGAAAAATATCGGTATCCATAAAAGATTTAACACAATCAAACTTAGGTGTCATACCTGACTCCTTACCTTGTCGAGATCCCAATCTTCAGAGTTGCGTTTAATTCTATCCAATAAATCCCATCTAAATCCAATAGTCTTCATCATAAAAGAGCCAACACAAGAAGTATCGAGCATGGTGCGATTATTTTCAGAAAGCCGAGCATAAAATTTTTGAAGAATTGTTTCTCTTGGAGCTCATGATTGGGGCATGAATATAACATTGATTTAAGCCTCCCCCAAGCTTGAGCGATGCTTTCTCCTTCGTGAGGCCAAAAATTATATATATAATTGCGATCATGATGAACAAGATGCATAGGGTAATACTTTTGATGAAATTCCAATTTCAATCTTCTATAGTTCCATGATCTCGTATCATCACATAGCCTATACCATGTCAATGCGTCTCCCTTCAAAGATAAAGGGAAGACCTTCTTCTTAGCAACATCATCGGGTACACCTGCAAGCTTAAATAATCCACAACCTTCATCCACATATATTAGGTGTTCATCAGGATGCTTTGTTCCATCTCCTGTAAAAGGATTAGCTAGCAGTTTTTCTATCATACCCGAAGGATACTCATAAAGGAATTTCATTTTCAATAGGTTCAGTAGGTTGAGGAGCAACTCTTTGCTCTACTGGTCGGGGTGAAGATACCCCGAACAAGCCCCTCAGAGGATTACTTTCCATAGTAACAAGTGACAGTAAATTTCAGCACACTATATAAATTTTTCCTTACCAAATTCCACCTACCAAAGGCGCTTCACTCCCCGGCAACGGCGCCAGAAAAGAGTCTTGATGACCCACAAGTATAGGGGATCTATCGTAGTCCTTTCGATAAGTAAGAGTGTCGAACCCAACGAGGAGCAGAAGGAAATGATAAGCGTTTTCATCAAGGTATTCTCTGCAAGTACTGAAATAAGTGGTAACAGATAGTTTTGTGATGAGATAATTGTAACGAGCAACAAGTAACAAAAGTAAATAAAGTGCAGCAAGGTGGCCCAATCCTTTTTGTAGCAAAGGACAAGCCTGAACAAACTCTTATATAAGGAAAAGCGCTCCCGAGGACACATGGGAATATCGTCAAGCTAGTTTTCATCACGTTCATATGATTCGTGTTCGGTACTTTGATAATTTGACATGTGGGTGGACCGGTGCTTGGGTGCTGTTCTACTTGAACAAGCATCCCACTTATGATTAACCTCTATTGCAAGCATCCGCAACTACAACAAAAGTATTAAGGTAAACCTAACCATAGCATGAAACATATGGATCCAAATCAGCCCCTTACGAAGCAACGCATAAACTAGGGTTTAAGCTTCTGTCACTCTAGCAACCCATCATCTACTTATTACTTCCCAATGCCTTCCTCTAGGCCCAAATAATGGTGAAGTGTTATGTAGTCGACGTTCACATAACACCACTAGAGGCTAGACAACATACATCTCATCAAAATATCGAACGAATACCAAATTCACATGACTACTAATAGCAAGACTTCTCCCTGTCCTCAGGAACAAACGTAACTACTCACAAAGCATATTCATGTTCATAATCAGAGGGGTAATAATATGCATAAAGGATCTGAACATATGATCTTCCACCAATTAAACCAACTAGCATCAACTACAAGGAGTAATTAACACTACTAGCAACCTACTAGCACCAATCCCGGACTTGGAGACAAGAATTGGATACAAGAGATGAACTAGGGTTTTGAGATGAGATGGTGCTGATGAAGATGTTGATGGAGATTGCCCTCTCCCGATGAGAGGAGCGTTGGTGATGACGATGGCGATGATTTCCCCCTCCGGGAGGGAAGTTTCCCCGACAGAACAGCTCTGCCGGAGCTCTAGATTGGATCCGCCAAGGTTCCGCCTCGTGGCGGCGGAGTTTTCGTCCCGAAAGGTTGCTTCTTGTTTTTTTCTCGACGAAAGACTTCATATAGCAGAAGATGGTCATCGGAGAGCCACCAGGGGGCCCACGAGGTAGGGGGCGCGCCCTAGGGGCACCCCCACCCTCGTGGAAAGGGTGTGGGCCCCCTGGTCTTCATCTTTGGCGAGGATTTTTCATTATTTATTATAAGGTATTCCGTGGAGTTTCAGGACTTTTGGAGTTGTGTAGAATAGGTCTCTAATATTTGCTCCTTTTCCAGCCCAGAATTCCAGCTGCCGGCATTCTCCCTCCTTATGTAAACCTTGTAAAATAAGAGAGAATAGCCATAAGTATTTTGACATAATGTGAAATAATAGCCCATAATGCAATAAATATCGATATAAAAGCATGATGCAAAATGGACGTATCACGCGCTGAGCCGTCTCGATGATGTCGGTGCAGGTGTCCGGCTCAGGGCCCGGTTCGCCGATCTTTCCGATGAAGACATGAATCCCACCAAAGGGGACCCGGTACCCGTATTCGATTGAACTGGCTTCGGGGCCCCATCCTGCGTCGTCGATGTAGAGCTTGCCGCGACGACTCTTCGTCATCCGGCCGTACAACGTATCCCTTGAGTCCATCAAAGCTGCCCTTCAAGAACTCGAAACCATCGTGCGATAGCCCCACGGTGGGCGCCAACTGTCGTGGGTTTGTCACGGCAGATGTCCTCGTGAAAGGACTTAGTCGTGGAGCCATCGCTACGGGTTAGCTTAAAGGGGTTAAACCGGACAAGGGGACACGAGGGGTTTTATACTAGTTCGGCCCCTTCGATGAAGGTAAAAGCCTACGTCTAGTTGTCAATTGGTATTGCTAGGGTTTCGATGACCAGGGAGCGAATCCGCTTTGCCTGGTTCTCGATTTGTTGTTTTTTTGTCCTCAAACCGTGGCCGGGTCATCCCTTTATATACATAGGTTGACACCCGCCGGTTTACAGAGTCCTGAGGTCGGATCATAGATGTGTACGGCTCGGTCTCTATTATTCTAACTTATAATACAAGTTACATGACAACGTCGGTTTACATCTACAGGCTTTAACCCGCCTTTGGGCCTTGGGCCTTCGTAAAGCGCCACCACCTTCATGTCTTCATAGGCCTCTATCCTCGTGGAGCTAACCCGGCCACTCCTAGCCGGTTTACCTCCAGTAATCATATCCCCATACACAATGGGTGCAGCCAGTTTTGCACAAGAGAATACTCAGGTTAAACTTGACGAGCCTAGCATATGCAGATATGGCCTCGGGAACACTGAGACCGAAAGTCGAGTGTGAATCATATAGTAGATATGATCAACATAGTGATGTTCACCATTGAAAACTACTCCATCTCGATGATGATCGGACATGGTTTAGTTGATATGGATCACGTGATCACTTAGATGATTAGAGGGATGTCTATCTAAGTGGGAGTTCTTAAGTAATATGATTAAATTGAACTTTAATTTATCATGAACTTAGTACTTTATAGTATTTTGCATGTCTATGTTGTTGTAGATAAATGGCCTGTGCTGTTGTTCCGTTGAATTTTAATGCGTTCCTGAGAAATAAGTTGAAAGATGATGGTAGCAATTACACGGACTGGGTCCATAGCTTCAGGATTATCCTCATTACTGCATAGAAGAATTATGTCTTGGAAGCACCGCTAGGTGCAAAGCCCGCTGCAGGAGCAACACGAGATGTTATGAACGTCTGGCAAAGCAAAGCTGATGACTACTCGATAGTTCAGTGTGCCATGCTATACTGCTTAGAATCGGGACTTCAACGATGTTTTGAACGTCATGGAGCATATGAGATGTTCCAAGAGTTGAAGTTAATATTTCAAGAAAATGCCCGAATTGAGAGATATGAAGTCTCCAATAAGTTCTATAGCTGCAAGATGGAGGAGAATAGTTCTGTCAGTGAACATATACCCAGAATGTCTGGGTACCACAACCACTTGACTCAACTGGGAGTTAATCTTCCTGATGATAGTGTCATTGATAGAGTTCTTCAATCACTGCCACCAAGCTACAAAAGCTTCGTGATGAACTATAATATGCAAGGGATGGATAAGACAATTCCCAAGCTTTTTGCAATGCTAAAGGCTGCGGAAGTAGAAATCAAGAAGGAGCATCAAGTGTTGATGGTCAACAAGACCACTAGTTTCAAGAAGAAGGGCAAAGGGAAGAAGGGGAACTTCAAGAAGAACGACAAGCAACTTGCTTCTCAAGTGAAGAAGGCCAAGTCTAGACCTAAGCTTGAGACTGAGTGCTTCTACTACAAAGGGACTGGTCACTGGAAGCGGAACTGCCCCAAGTATTTGGTGGATAAGAAGGATGGCAAAGTGAAAGGTATGTTAGATATACATGTTATTGATGTGTACCTTACAAATGCTCACAATAGCGCCTGGGTATTTGATACTGGTTCTGTTGCTAATATTTGCAACTCGAAACATGGGCTGCGGATTGAGCGAAGATTGGCTAAGGACGAGGTGACGATGCGCGTGGGAAATGGTTCCAAAGTCGATGTGTGTAATGCCCAAGATGCGCCTATATCTCCCACGTGTCGAGGCACGACTTAGAGGCATAACCGCATGTTGGTTTTGTCGCAAAAAGGGTCATCTTCACACAATCCATGTAATGAACAAGAAAGGGATAAATAGAGTTGGCTTACAATCGCTGTGTCACACAATGATCAAATAGTTCATACATCATTCAGAGTACACACATAGTCCGACTACGGACAAATTAAAATGAAAAGAAGATAACCCCAAATGCTAGATCCACGATCGTCCCAACTAGGCTCCACTACTGATCATCACGAAACGGAACATAGTAACAACCAAGGTCCTCGTCGAACTCCCACTTGAGTTCGGTAGCATCACCTGCACTGGCATCATCGGCACCTGCAACTGTTTTGGTAGTATCTGCGAGTCACATGGACTCAGCAATCTCAAAACCCGCAAGATCAAGACTATTTAAGCTTATGGGTAGGATAAGGTAATGAGGTGGAGTTGCAGCTAGCACTAAGCAAATATGGTGGCTAACATACGAATACAAGAGTAAGAATAGAAACTACGCAACGGACGTGAAACTAGAAGTGATCAAGAAGTGATCCTGAACTACTTATGATCAAACATAACCCAAACCGTGTTCACTTACCGGACTCCGCCGAAAAGAGACCATCATGGCTTACACACGCGGTTGATTCATTTTAATTAAGTCAAGTGTCAAGTTCTCTACAACCGGATATTAACGAATCCCATCTGCCACATAACCGCCGGCACAGCTCTCGAAAGTTTATACCCTGCAGGGGTGTCCCAACTTAGCCCATCACAAGATCTCATGATCAACGAAGGATATTCGTTCTCTCAAAAAGACCCGATCAGTCTTGGAATCCCGGTTATAAGACATTTCGACAATGGTAAAACAAGACCAGCAAGACCGCCCGATGTGCCGACAAATCCCGATAGGAGTCGCACGTATCTCGTTCTCAAGGGCACACCGGATGGGCAAGACGCCGGGTTGGCTGAGACCCTGGTTGCCCAGGGGCACCGGACATCGCCCAGGTTGGACCAGCACTCAGAGGAACACTGGCCCGGAGGTGAATAAAAATGACCCTCGGGTTTATAACTCCCTAGGGAAAAGTTTAGGTTGTTGTTAGGCAAATGTTAAAACCAAGGTTGGGCCTTGCTCAAGGAGTTTTATTCAAATCAAACTGTCAAGGGGGTCCCATAACCCCAACGCGTAAGGAACGCAAAATCAAGGAACATAACACCGGTATGACGGAAACTAGGGCGGCAAGAGTGGAACAAAACACCGAGCAAAAGGCCAAGCCTTCCACCCTTTACCAAGTATATAGATGCATTAATCAAATAAGAGATATTGTGATATCCCAACATATCCATGTTCCAACATGGAACAACCTGCAAGGCACCTGCAACTAGCAACGCTATAAGAGGGGTTGAGAAAAAGCGGTAACATAGCCAAACAATGATTTGCTAGGAAGGTGGGTTAGAGACTTGACATGGCAATATGGGAGCTATGATATAACAAGTGGTAGGTAGCACGACATAGCGATAGAACGAACAACTAGCAAGCAAAGATAGAAGTGATATTGAGGGTAATGGTCATATTGCCTGCAAAGTTCTCAGAGTTGTCTAAAGCTTGCTCCTCGTTAACGTACTCAACAGGTTCCTCGTTCACGAACTCGTCTCCCAGCTCTACCCAAAGCAAGAACACAAGCAAAGGAACAACAATCAATCAACGTGCAATTCACAAGCAACATTGTGCAAGAGATGGCATGACATGCAAGGTATGACGTGCAATGCATATGGGTACTCCGAAGGGTAAAGGACGATCAAGGCATCAACTTGGAAAACCAAGTATGCCGCTGGAAAGATGGGGTGATTTCTGTCGAAATCGATATAAGGATCACCAGAAATGCATGCACGGTTTGCAAATGACAAGCGAAGCACGAATGATGCAAAACTGCGCTTAACAGCATCATGGCACTTAAGATGCAGCAAGAAAGTATGCTACAGCACTCCAACATAGCAACAAAACACATGGCATTAAAGTACACGTGAAGCTCTACAAATCATGAACACTGAGCTCCTGCTAGAATTCACCAGATCAAGCTTAAAATAGCATGGCGAAAATGCAAATGACAATCAGGTTACAGACTTAGTGAAAATACTAAATATGTCAAAACAACATCAGGTAGCAATGTTTAGAGCTAGCAAACAACATGCTACAGGAACATATCATGGCAAAAAGGCATGGCATGCTAGTACTAAAGGCCAAGAACAAAACTCCCTTACTGAACTTTAACCAAAGATGCATAGACAAGATGGTAGCATCAATGCAAACATGACAAGTGATATGATCAGTTTCAGACTTAGAAGAAAAACAGAGCATGGCAGAAATAGATTCATGATAGCAACTTTGCATGCTCATGCCACTCACCACAAAGCATTTCATGGCATATCAGGGTAACCAACAGTAAGTAGACATGTTTATGAACCTAAGCATGGCAAGAGCAAGTTCATAGGGTACATGCATCACTAGCAACACACATGGAAAAAATGAACTTCATGTTAACAAATTGCCAGGAACAATATTTTGCAAAAGTAGAGCATGTAAATGACATGCTACACTACTCCATAATTACAACCAGAGGCATGAATGGATAAAGCAATACCACATCTTCAAAATACTCTTACTGAACTCCCTCAAAATGTGCATGGATCTATTGGTAGCAATAAGACAACATGGCATCAAAATGTAACAGGAAAAGACTTAGCAAAATAAACTAAGTGTCTGAAATCAGCAGCATCACATAGCCTATTTTGCATGCTTGTGATAGTCACCACATAGCTCATAAAAATACAAGGCTTGCACCACTGCAACGATGGCATGGAGGAACTCCTAAAATATGTAGACATCATGCTCATAGGATGCACACACAAAATGCAATGAAAATGCCAAATCAGCAAGTTATGATAAATTCCAGCAGGCAACATCTTATAGCACTTCTGGAACGAGGATTAAGGCATCAATGTCGACAGTAACATGCATGCAAATGACACTAGAATGAAGAGCATCACGAGACGAACATTTTGATATATCATATACGCAAATCGGAGCTATGAGCATGGAGATATGACATGCTGAACATGGGCACATAATGTTAGCATTCTAGGACTAGAGGATTTTTTTACCTCTTCAGATCTAGGGTTTCGACGTGGAATCCGAGGAAGGCCAGAGTAGATCTCGCCGGAGAAGGACGGCACGTAGGAGACCGACGACGGGACGGCGGGGCGACGCGGCTCCGGCCGGTGGCGCATTGGGCGACAGCGGCGGCGTGGGAAGGCGGCAAGCGGCGGAGGCGAGGCGCGTTGAGCTTGGTGGGTGGCGCTGCGGGCGCGGGGAGCTCGGGCTCGATCCGGCCCAGGGCGGGCGGGGCTGGCGGGCCGGCGGCGGTGGGCGGTGGCAGAGGCAATGTGTCGGCCTGGGAGTGGCCGCGAGTGGCGGCGCGGGCGTGTCCGGCGGCGGCGGACACGTCCCACGGCGCGGAGGAGAGGGTGGACTAGGGTTTGCTGAAATTTCACGGGGAGAGGCCTTTTTATAGGTAGGGGAGCTAGGAGAGTCCAAATGAGGTGCGGTTTTTGCCCACACATTCATGATCGAACGATGGAGAGCATGGAGGGGGTTTAGATGGGCTAGGGGCTGTTTTGGAGGGGTGCTGGGCTGAAGAGAGAGGGGTTTTTACGGTTACCCAGTTAGCCGTTGGGGCATCAAACAACCCCCAAATGGAACAAAATTTGACAGGAGGCCTGCCGGTGATGTACCAAGGCCACTCAATAAATCTCGACCATTCCGAGAACGTTTTTCTCCCGCTCACGAAACGAGATTTGAGGGGTGCAACGGGTGCATGTGGGAGTGTCGAATTGTGAAACAGACAACGGGGAAAATGACCGGATGCATGAGATGAACACGAATGCAAATGAGATGCACATGATGACATGAGATGAAATGCATGACATGAACAAAGTACAAAATGAATGACAAAAACCCAACCCAAGGAAATATCATTTCACATAGCCGGAAATGGCAAGAGTTGGAGTTACAATTATGGAAAGTTACATCCGGGGCGTTACAACACTCCACCACTACAAGAGGATCTCGTCCCGAGATCTAGGACTGAAAGAACTCCGGATATTCGGAACGGAGGTGATCCTCACGTTCCCAGGTGGCTTCTTGGTCGAATGGTGAGACCACTTAACTTTCAGGAATTTGATGACTTGTTGCGAGTTGTGCGCTCGGTTTCTTCAAGAATGGCAACGGGATGCTCATGATAAGACAAATCTTCTTGGAGATCAATCTCTTTCGAAGTTGATAGTGTGCTCAGGCGTCTTGAAGCACTTGCGAAGCTGTGACACGTGAAACACATTGTGCACATTTGCGAAGTTGGACGGAAGCTCGAGTTGATAGGCGAGGTCGCCTCTTTTGCCAATGATCTTGAAAGGACCCACATACCTCGGGGCAAGCTTCCCTTTGATACCGAAGCGTCGAGTGCCTTTCATTGGAGAGACGCGGAGGTAGACATGGTCTCCGATCTCGAAAGCTAAGTCACGGTGCTTGCTATCATAGTAACTCTTCTGGTGCGATTGCGCGGCTTTGAGATTTTCACGGATGACTTTACACATTTCTTCAGCTTCTGTGATCAAGTCGTTGCCAAGAAGTTGGCGTTCACCAGTCTCAGACCAACAGAGAGGAGTACGACACTTTCTGCCATAAAGAATTTCAAATGGGGCCTTGCCCGAACTTGCTTGGAAGCTGTTGTTGTAGGAGAACTCGGCATATGGGAGCCAATCTTCCCACTTCATACCGAAAGAGATGACACAAGCCCTGAGCATGTCTTCGAGGATTTGATTGACTCGCTCGACTTGGCCACTTGTTTGAGGATGGAAAGCTGTGTTGAAGCGAATACTGGTGCCCACGGCCTTCTGGAAGGAGTCCCAGAACTTAGAAGTGAAAATGCTTTCGCGGTTTGAAGAGATCAATTGCGGAATACCATGCAACGAGACAATTCTGGAGGTTTATAGCTCTGCCAATTGAGCTGTTGTGATAGATTCTTTGATTGGAAGGAAATGAGCCACTTTTGTAAGCTTATCGATGACAACAAAGATAGCATCATTCCCACTCTTGGACTTGGGAAATCAAGTGACAAAGTCCATTTTGATATGATCAAACTTCCATTCTGGAATAGCAAGAGGTTGGAGGAGACCAGCTGGTCGTTGGTGTTCTGCTTTCACCCTTCGACAGACATCACATTCATTCACGAATTGAGCAATTTCTTCCTTCATTTGAGTCCACCAATACGACTGCTTGAGGTCATGGTACCTCTTTGAACTGCCTGGATGAATGGAAAGAAGAGAATTGTGCGCTTCGTTCATTATGACCTTCCTTAGATCACCTTTAGGAACCACAATCCGGTCCTCAAAGAATAAGGTGTCCTTGTCATCAATGCGATAGCACTTGTATTTGGGTAAGCCCTTGGCAATACCACGTTTCACCTTCTTCACCATGGTATCAAGGAGTTGTGCTTCACGAATTTGATCTTCCAAACTAGGAGTGACTTGAAGGTTGGCAAGAAAACCTTGAGGAACAACTTGGAGGTTGAGCTTGCGGAAACCTTCACAAAGATCCGGTTGGAATGGCTTGAGAATTAAGCTGTTGCAATAAGCCTTTCTGCTCAAAGCATCTGCAATCACATTGGCCTTGCCTGGAGTATATTCAATACTTGGATTGTACTCTTGAATCATTTCGACCCAACGAGTTTGCTTGAGGTTGAGGTTGGGTTGAGTGAAGATATACTTGAGGCTCTTGTGATCGGTGAAAATGTCCACTTGCCTTCCCAACAAGAGATGTCTCCATCTTATTAATGCATGGACAACTGCCGCCAACTAAAGATCATGAGTGGGGTAGTTCCTTTCATTGGGCTTCAACTGACGAGAGATATAAGCCACAACTTTCTTCTCTTGCATTAACATGGCACCGAGACCTTGCAAAGAGGCATCACAGAAAACTTCGAATGGCTTGGATTCATCAGGAGGAGTTAAAACAGGAGCTGAGACTAGCTTCTCTTTGAGAGTGTTGAAAGCAACGTCACACTCAGAGTCCAGACATACTTGACATGCTTCTGGAGGAGGTTGGAAAGAGGCTTTGCAATCTTTGAGAAATTCTCAACGAACCTTCGGCAATAGCTTGCAATACTAAGGAAACTACGGAGCTGCTTGACATTCTAAGGAGGCTCCTAATTCACAATTGCAGTAACCTTCTCCGGATTAACAGCAATGCCCTTGGAGGAGATGATGTGGCCAAGGTAAAGAACTTCCTCAAGCCAAAACTCAAATTTAGAAAACTTTGCATAGAATTGATACTCTCTGAGCTTGTCGAGCACCAATTGCAAATGCTTGGCATGATCCTTCTTATTCTTGGAGAACACCAAGATATCATCGAGATACACCGGGATGAATTCATTTGTGTAGGGTTGAAGATGAAGTTTATCATGCGAGAGAACGTTGGAGGAGAATTGACAGGGCCGAAAGACATGACAGTATATTCATAAGAACCAAAACTTGTTCTGAATGTTGTCTTAGGGATATCTTGTTCACGAATGCGAATCTGATGATAACCCATATGGAGGTCAAGCATAAGAAACACTTTTGCACCTTTAAGTTTCTCGAATAGCTCATTTATGTTGGGAAGTGGATACTTGTTCTTGATTGTCTTCTTGTTCAATGGACGGTAATCGACGCAAAATGGTCGTGCCATCCTTCTTCTGGACAAAAAGAACACCAGAACCCCACAGAGATGAACTCGGTCTGATCAGACCCAGACACTCTTGTTCATCGAGCTGTTTCTTCAATTCCTTCAGCTCCTTTGGTCCAAGATTGTATGGACGCTTGCAAACGGGTTCAGTACCAGGCTCAAGATCGATAACGAACTCAACTGGCTGGTGAGGAGGCATTCCCGGAAGCTCTTCTGGAAATATAGAAAGACATCTTGGTACTCGCAACAACTGGAATCTAAAAAATGGCGTCTAGCTCGCCCTTCTCATTGAGAGAGAACAATCGAATGGTTTCATCACGAGTGACATAGATGAACACATCCTCAGAAGAATGTGTCAATTGAATCTCCCTGGCCAAACAATTAAGTTGAGCCTTGTGCTTAGAAAGCCAATCCATGCCGAGAATTAGATCAATATCAGAGTCGCCAAGGACCATTGGAGAAGACATAAATTTATAGTTGCCCATCTTGATGGAAACATACGGAGCCATGATTTTGGTATTCATGAACAAACCCGGAGAGGAAACCGCTATCGGCTTAGGCAGATCCACAACATGCAAATTGTGCATGGATGCAAAAGGTCTTGATATGAATGAAATAGATGCACCAGTATCAAATAGAACTTTTGCAGGAATATCATTAACTGGAAGATTACCCATTATCACTTCTGAAGAATCCTCTGCTTGAGCTACATTCATGCTTGACCAATGCACTGCTTGAAGACCTCACGGGAGGAGGCGGAAGGCGCCTTTGGTTGAAGCACTTATTTGCATAGTGACCTTTGTGATGACACTTGTTGCAAGTGACCTCTGAGAGCGAACGGTGATAAGAAGGAGGATCACTTGACCTTGGAGCTTGAGTCTGATACTTGTTCTGATAGCCTGGGTTGGGTGGGTGGGAAGATCCATGGCCACCTTTGTTCTTCTGCTGGTAGGGCTGACGAAAACGGAGGAGGAAGCCTGAACTTCTGTTGCTTAGCTGCCACTTGTGAGGAAGAATAATACTGAACTTCATCCCTAATTCTCTTTTTTGAAGCCTCACACTTGAGCTGAGCACCTTCTTGCTTGAGTGCCATGTTATAGAATTGATCAAACTTGGCTCAACAAGAATGAGAGATAACTGCAGATCTTCTCTGAGGCCACCCATGAAGTTGATAGATCATGCTCTTTTTATCAGGAACATCCTACCTTGTGAAGCAAGCAATTTTCTGAAACTGGATGTTGTATTGATAAATGGACATGCTTCCTTGCTTGAGACTGCGGAACTCCTCACACTTTCTCTCAACAACACTTGTTGGAATGTGATGAGCTTTAAAATCTCGGCAGAAGTCATCCCAGGTAATCACTCGACCTCCTCTAGAATATTTGTATTGTTGATACCAATTAGCAGCTTGGTCCTTAAGCTGAAAAGAAGCAAACTTGACGTAGTCCTCAGGCCTGACATTGCTACATTCAAAATGCTTGCTGATGTCCATGAGCCAATCATCGGCGTCCGTGGCCTCGGCACAGTTGCTGAAAGATTTTTGCTGATTTGCAAGGAACTGGTTGAGGGTAGCAAACTGGGGCTGATTGTTGAACTACCCTTGACCTTGATTCCCTTGGTTGCCTTGGCCTTGGTTGTGCTCTTGCAAGTGTTGCAAAAGCATCTGGGTGTTGGCGTTGGTGGCTGCCATGACAGCTTGCCATGCCTCCGGAGGCGGAGGTGGAGGGTTTGCCTGACTCCCATCATTGCGGTTCGGATTCAGACGTGTTGGACGAGCCATCCTAAAGAGGGTGACATCCATTAGAATCTTTATAGACAGATAGACAAGCTAAATCAATGGATAGAAATTGCAACATATAGTCTTCACAATAAACATTCAAACAGAGATTGAATGAATGAATTCCAAATTTAACATCACACGACCATTAAGGTGAGAAGCCACTTAGATAAAGGTTGATGAATGAAACAACAAGGTACAACTGGAACAAATAAGTGGTAAGGATCACCCAATCACAAACCAAATATCTGCGGGAAGAAATACTAGAGCTACTTGAATTCCCACCTATAAACTCCCGACACTTTCTAGTTATGCAATCTGGTGTTGGGGATACAGGGAGGCACAATATATATCACACAACTAACAAGCCCTATGCTCCACTGTATCCATCCGTCAACACATAACCAAGAAAACTCCAGAAATCATGTACCTCAATGTCAAGACCCCGATCCTAAGCCACATTGATCTAGCATGTAACACATCATATCACTTTGCGGCCTCACACACGGCATCCCCACGGGTGCCACCTTACCTGGCCCGGGACCGTTTGCGCCTTTTGGCTCACGTATATGATAGTGTCGCTAGCGTCCATATGACAGAGAACCCGGGCCAAAAGGACTAGTCATAAACCCAAAGTGACACTAACTTACAGGGACATGCATACATGACCCAACAACGAATGTGTCGGTCATCAGCGAGTGAATCCGGGCTGTAGCATGTAGCGACCAGACCTCAAACAGTCTGATCTCTGTGCTCCGGTGTCATCCCTGGATCA
>NC_053022.1:361898763-361962477 GCF_003073215.2 Triticum urartu | reverse complement strand
AACCACCGTAGCTCGAAACCCCAAATCCTCCCGAGACGCCGTCCGCCGCAGAGCTCGCCGCCGACGACTCCCTTCGTCCCCGCTAGCCTGTCGACTACCGAGAGGACCACCCTGGACTGGCGAATCCATCCCTGCACTCGAAATGCCATGGGAAGACGTCGTTTGTCGACGACGATCGTCGAACCCCGCCTCAGCTTGGCCAGAGGAGAGGGAGGCGCGGGCGACTGGTCAAACCTGACCAGTGGGCCCATGGACCGACTGTCAGTGACCCCAAGCCAGCTCGCGCTGGTTTAAGTGGAGGCGTAAACCCAGAAGTACGTCTCCTCCGTCTCAAAAACGTATCCTTATTCAAAACGTTTTCTTTTTCTGTTTTATTTAAAAACAGAGTTTTGACTAAACTTTGACTGGCTATAACTTTTTAAATATAAGTCCAATTGATTTGATTCCTTTTCTGTTGTTTCTCAAATTTTGTCTAGTTTATTTTCATATTTATTTGAAAAATATTCAAACAACTTTTTTGTACTGTTTTGAAACTATATGTTAAATTGAATTTCTCTTAAATAGGATTTTGGAGAGGGAAACAACTTTCAAAAAGTGCACCCCCACTTGCATACTCTTGAAGGCAAGCATTCTGAACCCTGGCATAATATTTGTTGTGTGTTGTTTGATACGGTCACAACACCATCTTGACACGAAGTATTCGTTATTTTATGTGACGATATGATTATACTCATGAGTTTGCAAATGTAGATTTCTTGCGGTTAAAATTTGATATGCTTGTCATAGTAATCAGCCTCTTATGCCTTTCATGCCCACCGGAAGGAATCCGGGAAAGCCTCTGTCCTGGGTAGACACGAGCTTGTCCCTAGTTCTTCACCGAGACGGTTATGTCCGGTAAGGCATGGTGGGGTACGATGAGCGGTGATTCTGTCTGATTGGTATGAAATATACTTCTTATGCTTATCATGCAGGTAATGCTTCAACCTCCTGAGTCGATGATAGATCGAGTCTTGTTCCAGTAACTCCCATACTTGTCTCGTACTACCACTTGTCCCTGCCATAGGTAGGGTACGGTTCAGTGAGTTGTCAACCCCTTCCTAGCACACACCGTGCAGAGAGGCCATGGTGGAAGATACCGGCTGCATCCGGTAGGCATGCCACTTGGTCCGGGGCATGGGTGTTTCGGTTGGAGCTGAAGGGGGTAGCTCCCCTAGTTTGCGCGCCTTATAAATTTTGAGATCCCATGCTAGTCGAGGTTGTAGCCTCCCCACTTAGAGTTTTGCTTAACGGGTGTCGTGGGTGATTCCAGACACCGGTAAGTTAGGCTGGTGTGTGTAGTCAGGTGCGTTTTCAATTAAAAGACCATAGACGGAATTAGTCCCGACGGACTAAAGGAATCCGTTACTCGTGGGTAAAGAGTACACCCTCTGCTGAGATTATATCTATTCGAATAGTCGTGTCCATGGTTAAGGACTACAGTCCGGGATGGGTCAAGTGTCGGTTTTAGTGTCGCTCTTCGGAGGAAAAGATTGCTAAACCAGAACATGGATCATATCTTGTGACTCATGATGATTATGATTACTATTATTATGGACTAACGTTTTACATTATTTGAATTATTGAGTGTCCTTGGGACGGTTCTACCTCCTGGATATTCACTGTGATTAATTGTCATATAAGCCCTTTATGTGGTGTCGCAGAGACGCCCGACTGTGGCATGCTTGTTATTCAATTACTTTATAAGCCCTTTATGTGGTGTCGCGGAGACACCCGACTATGGCATGCTTGTTATTCATTTACTTTATAAGCCCTTTATGTGGTGTCACAGAGACGCCCGACTGTGGCATGCTTGTTATATCTTTTATTTATAAGCCCTCTATGTGGTGTCGCTCAGACGCCCGAGTGAGGCATGCTTTATATTATTATCCCTTCGAGGCGTCGCTTCAGACACCCAATCGGTGCATTCTATTTCCACTCTCTTATTGCAGATCCATGTTGTAAATAACCCGCTTGCGTGCATCATGGATTTTCATTTTGTGACTAACATTGTGATCATGAAATATTTCAGAGCATGATTATCATTTGTTATATTATACCTGTGTTCATAATGTTTGTGAGTACATTAAAAAGTAATCACTGGCTTGCCCCTAGCTATTGTCTTGGCCAGATTTCTTGCCTGGAGAGGAGCGTCGCGATGACAACCCCGGAACCTACGCAATGGTGATAGCAGCCTCATGAAGATAGGAGTTATCCAGGTCAGCTGTTCCTGTGGGAAATGGAGTCCCATAGACGCTGATGATCTGCAAACCGCTTCCGCCATCAACCACTAGAAACCATTTGTTGTACTCATAGGCCAGAATGGTCTTGTACTTCACATTTTGTATTTTGCTTGGAGTTTTTGTCTCATTAGCTAATAGTAATCCTGGGGCTGGTGAGCATAAGGGCCATTTTCTGGGAAATTAATATCCCGAAAATCCGGTCCTGGCAACCTTGGTATCAGAGCCAGGCTGACCATTGGCTAATCCTATCTTGGCCAGGTCAATAAACCTAGGTAAATCAACCCACCAGACGTTAACCTAACCCCGGCCAAGCTTCTCGTGTAAGATAGCCACATAGTGACCCCGACACCTTTTGGCAGTCGGTGCCTAACCTATCAGCCTAGCCTATCGATCACACACCAGTGGCCGACACCTAAAATGTCTCATTCACAAGCGTGCGAAGGAAGACTCCGTCCCCTTTTTCTATAAAAGGGCACGCTAGCCACAACCCAGCACAACACAACCTCTACCCCAAACCGAGCTAAAATGCCTGGACCCGTTGTTCACAATGAGACCACAGCAACCAACCTTGGAGGTTTTGTGACCGTGTTAGCAAACCTCACCCGCGGTGCCTTTGCATTAGAAGAGCCCCCAGAATATGTCGTGTACCAAGGGCCCATGAGCGGTGAGAGCCGTCAATTCTGGGCCACTGTACATGTCTATGGTAGAGGTCTATCGCCAGAACGCCCCTACAGGTTCACCGGAAGAACAACTTCCTTTGAGCCGCAAGCCATTCAACTAGCTGCTCGAGAGGCTATAGTTCAACTCCGGCACTTGTCACCCAGAGTTAACTGTCGCTCGTTCTACTACTACCCCAGCCGTGACGGATATGGTAGACCACCCCAGGTTGCCAACGGAGATCACGAGACGGATCCTGCATTGTTGCATCTGGTGCGCTATGTAAGTGCTCTAGAGGAACTGTTCGATCAAATCACCCTTGATCTGATCGCAGCCCGTGGAGAACTGATTCACCGAGCCCCGGCAAGAAGAGGAGATGAGCCCGACACCGATAACCCAGTCGTACTGTTCGGACAACCGATCGAGTCCTTGAGGTCTGCCCCAGCCATCGACCAAAACACTTTGGTGTCCCCAGAAGTGCTTCGTCGCCTTTTGGGAACACGCTCCAACGGGATCATGGCCAACAACCCCCGCGATGGTCATCATCGCTACCCCAACCCTGCAGCTCCTCAACCCCCTCTAGCTAACCCAGACGGTGAAACCCGTGGAGATGCCTCGGCATCCACAAGGCATGCCCTCTTAGATATAAACGAGGTAGACTAAGTCACTCAAGTAGTACCGAGTCTTAATATGTCCACTCCCTGTAATTGTGTGATCTTGTATCGCCATAATTAAATATTGTCTACTTATGCGCCCCTATTTTAAATAATAGCCATGCATAAGTATGTTGGCGTACGATTGCATTTTTTATTCCGGGCGTAGCTACCAAAAACCACCCCGGCGACACCCACAGTAATACGTCACTCTTGTGAGATATGTGTATCTGTGGCATTAACCCCGGCCCCATAGAGCAGAACCGACAGACTAGTTGCCCCTCACCGTGATAAATGACCCAGCCCAGATGCTATATAAAAGACCACCTCGTGACCTTACCAAGCATCCCTCACCTTGTGCACAACTCTCACAGCCATTTATTTTCCATGCCGAGCCCTAGTATTTATCTGAGAACTCCAGATGCAACCCCAGGTAGTTTTGTTAAAATATTGTGGGACTTTACCTGCAGTACCATGAGTTCTATCCATCCACCCCAGTACGATTTGCTCAAATCGAGGATCACCCCTTCCACCTTGAAGTATTGGGCAGTAGTGCACATTCCTCCCGCAAACCCAAACCAAGACCCAACGGAAATCTCCTTCGTGGGGAAATCTATGCCGACTCCGCAAATGGCCATAGAAGCTTCTGTGTACGAAGCGCTTGCTCACCTTCGATTCGCGGTATCCTATGCCAGCGAACGAGGGTATTATTACTTCCCGAGTCGTGCAGCACCCGGAGAAGTAGCATCTTTTCCCGGTGGACGCATCGAGAGAGACCCAGTACTGGCCGACCTTGCCTAGTATGTCATCGCTCAAGAGCATTTGACCCAGCGAGTAATGGGTTATCTCCAGAGCCTCGCTGATTTAAACCCTCAGATAGCCATTGGCAGGCCACTGAGGCCCGACCAGGAGAGACGCATTCATCGACTAGTCAATCCGCTTCCCCCGATAGAAGAAGAGTGTGCCCCAGTGCCAGAGACATTTTCTCGGGACCCTGTCCTTTTGCCTTTTTCATTGTAGACGTCACTGCTATGTTTATTGTCCCAGCCTTTATTTATCTGTTGCAGCGTATGCGTGGTATCCAAAATTTGTGTGACGAATTAAATAATTGGTTTCAATTAATGTGAGTAGTTTTTACTGCTTTTAATTTTGATTAAGTAATTTCACTGTCGGTAAATTCCGAAGAGAGATTTTTTTCCCTGAGTTGTTGCAGCGTATATCTCTTCACGACATAGATTTTTATTCACGCAGCACCACGACCGCAGACTCACAACCCTAACCACTCGACCGCGTGCACTAATTGCAAATCCATGTGCACACGTTGCATCTAACTGATTTTCTCCCTAACACACCACAGTCTCAGAAGGAAAGAATTGTGGGTTATTAATTGGGTGCAAGTCGCCTGCAGCACACCGACAGCAGTTAGCACCCGACACCAGCACCTAATCCTCATGATCGCCACCGCCGCGGAGAGCTAACACTCGAGCAGCAGCATCATGACGATCATCGAGGATCATCGCACACAAGAGCACGGAGAACCCCAGCAATGTCGCCAACCCTCCGCACACCAGGATCATGTACTAGTCCGGCACCACCTCCGCCATTAGAGCCTCGTCTCGAGCTCCTGCAAACAGAAATGGAGGAGAAGGAAGGAGAAGGAGAAGCTAGGCCGGGTGTGAGGAAGAAGAAAGGAGCACCTAGGTCATTTTATAGCTCGAGATCGGTGTACGGTGGGTGATGTCCACCAGCGCCGCTCGTCGCTCGATCGCCGGTGTTCGGAGGCGAACCCGGGAGCAGTGCCGACAGCGCACACGGCCCGCCGCGAGTGCTACATCTTGATCTGGCGTTCGTTTTCCTCGAAGAGGAAGGGATGTTGCAGTAGAGTAGCGTAAGTATTTCCCTCAGTTTTTGAGAACCAAGGTATCAATCTAGTAGGAGCACACGCTCAAGTCCCTCGTACCTGCACAAAGCGATAGCTACTCGCAACCAACGCGATTAGGGGTTGTCAAGCCCTTCACGGTCACTTACGAGAGTGAGATCTGATAGATATAATATTTTTGGTATTTTTGGTATAAAGATGCAAAGTAAAAAGTAAAAGAAAAGTAAAAAAAGCAAAGCAAGATTAAAGTAATGGACATTGATATGATGAGAATATACCCGGGGGCCATAGGTTTCACTAGTGGCTTCTCTCAAGAGCATAAGTATTCTACGGTGGGTGAACAAATTACTGTTGAGCAATTGACAGAATTGAGCATAGTTATGAGAATATCTAGGCATGATCATGTATATAGGCATAACGTCCGTGTCAAGTAGATCGAAACGATTCTGCATCTACTACTATTACTCCACTCATCGACCGCTATCCAGCATGCATCTAGAGTATTAAGTTAAAAACAGAGTAACGCCTTAAGCAAGATGACATGATGTAGAGAGATAAATTCATGCAATATGAAATAAACCTCATCTTGTTATCCTCGATGGCAACGATACAATACGTGCCTTGCTGCCTGTTCTGTCACTGGGTAAGGACACTACAAGATCGAACCCAAAGCTAAGCACTTCTCCCATGGCAAGAACTACCAATCTAGTTGGCCAAACCAAACGGATAATTCGAAGAGACTTGCAAAGATAACCAATCATACATAAAAGAATTCAAAGAAGATTCAAACATTATTCATAGATAGACTTGACCATAAAGCCACAATTCATCGGTCTCAACAAACACACCGCAAAAAGAAGATTACATCGAATAGATCTCCACAAGAGAGGGGGAGAACTTTGTATTGAGATTCAAAGAGAGAGAAGAAGCCATCTCGCTACTAACGATGGACCCGAAGGTCTGAGGTAAACTACTCACACTTCATCGGAGAGGCTATGATGATGTAGAAGCCCTCCGTGATGATGGCCCTCTTCCGGCGGAGCTCCAGAACAGGCCCCAAGATGGGATCTCGTGGATAGAGAAAGTTGCGGCGGTGGAATTAGGTTTTTGGCTCCTGTTCTAATCGTTTGGGGGTATGTGTGTATATATAGGAGGAAGAAGTACGCCGGAGGAGCAACAAGGGGCCCACGAGGCAGGGGGCACGCCCTAGGGGGGCGCCCCCCACCCTCGTGACCGCCTCTTTTGTTCCTTGGAGCAGGGTCCAAGTCTCCTGGATCACGTTCGGTGAGAAAATCACGTTCCCGAAGATTTTATTCCATTTGGACTCCGTTTGATATTCCATTTATCCGAAACACTGAAATAGGCAAAAAAACAGCAATTCTGGGCTGGGCCTTCGATTAATAGGTTAGTCCCAAAAATAATATAAAAGTGGAAAATAAAGCCCAATATAGTCCAAAATAGTAGATAATATAGCATGGAGCAATCAAAAATTATAGATACATTGGAGACGTATCAGGCATCCCCAAGCTTAATTCCTGCTCGTCCTCGAGTAGGTAAATGATAAAAAGAGAATTTTTGATGCGGAGTGCTACTTGGCATAATTTCAGTGCAAATATTCTTAGTTGTGGTATGAATATTCAGATTATAAAGATTCAAGACAAAAGTTTATATTGACATAAAAATAATAATACTTCAAGCATACTAATAAAGCAATTATGTCTTCTCAAAATAACATGGCCAAAGAAAGTTATCCCTACAAAATCATATAGTCTGGCTATGCTCCATCTTCACCACACAAAGTATTTAAATCATGCACAACCCCGATGACAAGCCAAGCAATTGTTTCATACTCTAACTTTTTCAATCTTCACGCAATACATGAGCGTGAGCCATGGATATAGCACTATAGGTGGAATAGAATGGTGGTTGTGGAGAAGACAAAAAGGAGAAGATGGTCTCACATCAACTAGGCGTATCAACGGGCTATGGAGATGCCCATCAATAGATATCAATGTGAGTGAGTAGGGATTGCCATGCAACGGATGCACTAGAGCTATAAGTATATGAAAGCTCAAAAAGAAACTAAGTGGGTGTGCATCCAACTTTCTTGCTCATGAAGACCTAGGGCAATTTTTGAGGAAGCCCATCATTGGAATATAAGAGCCAAGTTCTATAATGAAAAATTCCCACTAGTATATGAAACTGATAACATGAGATACTATCTACTATGAAGATCATGGTGCTACTTTGAAGCACAAGTGTGGTAAAAGGATAGTAACATTGTCCCTTCTCTCTTTTTCTCTCATTTTTTATTTTTTTATTTGGGCCTTTTCTCTTTTTTTATGGCCTCTTTTTTTATATTTGGGCTTCTTTGGCCTCTTTTTTATTTTTCGTCCGGAGTCTCATCCCGACTTATGGGGGAATCATAGTCTCCATCATTCTTTCCACACTGGGACAATGCTCTAATAATGATGATCATCACACTTTTATTTTTCTTATAACTCAACAATTACAACTCGATACTTAGAACAAAATATGACTCTATGTGAATGCATCCAGCGGTGTAGTGGGATATGCAATATGACAATGATGGAGTGTGTCATGAACAGAACGGTGGAAAGTTGCATGGCAATATATCTCGGAATGGCTATGGAAATGCCATAATAGGTAGGTATGGTGGCTGTTTTGAGGAAGTTATATGGTAGGTGCATGATACCGGCGAAAGGTGTGCGGTATTAGGGAGGCTAGCAAAGGTGGAAGGGTGAGAGTGCGTATAATCCATGGACTCAACATTAGTCATAAAGAATTCATATACTTATTGCAAAAATCTAGAAGTTATGAAAGCAAAGTATTACGCGCATGCTCCTAGGGGGATAGATTGGTAGGAAAAGACCATCGCTCGTCCCCGACCGCCACTCATAAGGAAGACAATCAATAAATAAATCATGCTCCGACTTCATCACATAACGGTTCACCATACGTGCATGCTACGGGAATCACAAACTTTAACACAAGTATTCTTTAAATTCACAACTACTCAACTAGCATGACTTTAATATTATCACCTCCATATCTCAAAACAATTATCATGCTTCAATCTTTTATTAGTATTCAACACACTCAAAACAAAGTTTCACAAATCTTGAATACCAAGCATATTATTATTAAGCAAATTACCATGCTATTAAGAGACTCTCAAAATAATTTAAGTGAAGCATGAGAGATCAATAGTTTCTTTAAAACAAATCCACCATAATGCTCTAAAAGATCTAAGTGAAGCACATAGAGCAAAATTATAACGCTCAAAAGATATAAGTGAAGCACATAGAGCAAAATTACTTAGCTCAAAAGATATAAGTGAAGCACATAGAGTATTCCATCAAATTTTAATTCATGTATGGCTCTCTCAAAAGGTGTGTACAGCAAGGATGATTGTGGCATACTAAGACACAAAGACACAAATAATACAAGATGCTCCAAGCAAAACACATATCATGTTGGTGAATAAAAATATAGTTCCAAGTAAATTACCGATGGAAGTGGACGAAAGAGGGGATGCCTTCCGGGGCATCCCCAAGCTTTGACTTCTTGGTGTCCTTGGATTATCTTGGGGGTGCCATGGGCATCCCCAAGCTTAGTCTCTTGCGACTCCTTGTTCCATGATCCATCAAAAGAATTCACCCAAAACTTGAAAACTTCACAACACAAAACTCAAAATAGAAAACTTGTGAGCTCCATTAGCGAAAGAAAACAAAAGACCACTTCAAGGTACTGTAATTAACTCATTATTTATTTATATTGGTGTTAAACCTACTGTATTCCAACTTCTCTATGGATTATAAACTATTTTACTAGCCATAGATTCATCAAAATAAGCAAACAACACACGAAAAACAGAATCTGTCAAAAACAGAACAGTCTGTAGTAATCTGTAGCTAGCGCAAGATCTGGAACCCCAAAAATTCTAAAATAAATTTCTGGACGTGAGAAATTTATCTATTAATCATATTCAGAAAGAATTAACTAAATATCACTCTTAAAATAAAAATGACAGCAGTTCTCGTGAGCGCTAAAGTTTCTGTTTTTTACAGCAAGTTCAACAAGACTTTCCCCAAGTCTCCCAACGGTTCTACTTGGCACAAACACTAATTAAACACAAAAAACACAACCAAAACAGAGGCTAAATAATTTATTTATTAAATAACAGCAATTAAAAAAATTGGGATGTCTCCCAACAAGCGCTTTTCTTTAAAGCCTTATAGCTAGGTATTGATAATTTTAATGATGCTCACATGAAAGACAAGAATTGAAGCACAAAAGGAGCATCATAAAGCATGTGACAAACACATCTAAGTATAACATACTTCCTATGCATAGGCATCTTATAGGAAAACAAATTATCAAGGCAAGCAAAAACTAGCATATGCAAGGAAGAGGAAAGAAACAATAGCAGTCTCAACATAACGAGAGGTAATTTAGTAGCATGAAAATTTCTACAACCATATTTTCCTCTCTCATAGTAATTACATGTAGGATCATAAGCAAATTCTACAATATAGCTATCACATAAAATATTCTCAACATGATCCATATGCATGCAAAGTTGGCACTTTTCTGAAATAGTGGGATTAACATTAACTAAAGTTAAGACCTTCCCAAACGCACTTTTATCAAAAACTTCATAAGATTGAACATTCTCTAAATATGTGGGATCTAAAGTTGACATTCTTCCAAACCCACTTTCAATATTATTTCAAACATTATAATCAATCTCATATTCATCATGGGGTTTAAATAAATTTTCAAGATCAAAAGAAGAATCACCCCAATCATGATCATTGCAACAAGTAGAGGACATAACAAAACTAGCATCCCCAAGCTTAGGGTTTTGCATATTATTAGCACAATTGTCATTAATAGAATTTATAATAACATCATTGCAATCATGCTTTTTATTCAAAGATCTATCGTGAATCACTTCATAACATACTTCATCGCAATTTTCAGATTCACGAATTTCAAGCAAAACTTCATAAAGATAATCTAGTGCACAAAACTCACTAGCAATTGGTTCAACATAACTGGATCTCTTAAAAAGATTAGCAAGCGGATGAGGATCCATAAATCTTAGGTTCTCTGTTTAATAATAAATAAATGACTATTCCAACCATACGAGCAAACAAAAAGGCAAGCGGGCAAAAGAGGCAAATAGAGAGGGAGGATAGAGAGAGAGAAAGGGCGAATAAAACGGCAAGGGTGAAGTGGGGGAGAGGAAAACGAGAGGCAAATGGCAAATAATGTAATGCGAGAGATAGGGATTGTGATGGGTACTTGGTATGTTGAGTTTTTACGTAGACTCCCCGGCAACGGTGCCAGAAATCCTTCTTGCTACGTCTTGAGCTTGCGTTGGTTTTCCCCGAAGAGGAAGGGATGATGCAGCGGAGTAGCGTAAGTATTTCCCTCAGTCTTTGAGAACCAAGGTATCAATCCAGTAGGAGCCCACGCTCAAGTCCATCGTACCTGCACAAAGCGATAGCTACTCGCAACCAACGCGATTAGGGGTTGTCAAGCCCTTCACAGTCACTTACGAGAGTGAAATCTGATAGATATAATATTTTTGGTATTTTTGGTATAAATATGCAAAGTAAAAAGTAAAAGCAAAGTAAAAAAGCAAAGCAAGATTAAAGTAATGGAGATTGATATGATGAGAATAGACCCGGGGGCCATAGGTTTCACTAGTGGCTTCTCTCAAGAGCATAAGTATTCAACGGTGGGTGAACAAATTACTGTTGAGAAATTGATAGAATTGAGCATAGTTATCAGAATATCTAGGCATGATCATGTATATAGGCATCACGTCCGTGACAAGTAGATCGAAACGATTCTGCATCTACTACTATTACTCCACTCATCGACCGCTATCCAGCATGCATCTAGAGTATTAAGTTAAAAACAAAGTAACGCCTTAAGCAAGACGACATGATGTAGAGAGATAAATTCATGCAATATGAAATAAACTTCATCTTGTTATCCTCGATGGCAACGATACAATACGTGCCTTGCTGCCCGTTCTGTCACTGGGTAAGGACACTACAAGATCGAACCCAAAGCTAAGCACTTCTCCCATGGCAAGAATTACCAATCTAGTTGGCCAAACCAAACGGATAATTTGAAGAGACTTGCAAAGATAACCAATCATACATAAAAGAATTCAGAGAAGATTCAAATATTATTCATAGATAGACTTGATCATAAACCCATAATTCGTCGGTCTCAACAAACACACCGCAAAAAGAAGATTACATCGAATAGATCTCCACAAGAGAGGGGGAGAACTTTGTATTGAGATTCAAAGAGAGAGAGAAGAAGCCATCTAGCTACTAACTATGGACCCGAAGGACTGAGGTAAACTACTCACACTTCATCGGAGAGGCTATGATGATGTAGAAGCCCTCCGTGATGACGGCCCTCTTTCGGCGGAGCTCCGGAACAGGCCCCAAGATGGGATCTCTTGGATACAGAAAGTTGCGGCGGTGGAATTAGGTTTTGGCTCCTGTTCTGATCGTTTGGGGGTACGTGTGTATATATAGGAGGAAGAATAACGCCGGAGGAGCAACGAGGGGCCCATGAGGCAGGGGGGCGCCCCCCACCCTCGTGACCGCCTCTTTTGTTCCTTGGAGCAGGGTCCAAGTCTCCTGGATCACGTTCGGTGAGAAAATCACGTTCCTGAAGATTTTATTCCGTTTGGACTCCGTTTGATATTCCGTTTATCCGAAACACAGAAATAGGCAAAAAACAGCAATTCTGGGCTGGGCCTCTGGTTAATAGGTTAGTCCCAAAAATAATATAAAAGTGGAAAATAATGGCCAATATAGTCCAAAACAGTAGATAATATAGCATGGGGCAATAAAAAATTATAGATACGTTGGAGACGTATCAGTGAGGTGAGTGCACGCTGCACCGGCAGCCAGCACACCGCGCACTACCGCGGTACGGCCTAGATGCCCTACGCGCTAGATGTAGCCGGTGGAGAAAGCGCGGGAAAGCGCGCGAGAGAGAGGAAGAAGAGAGAGCCAGAGGTAGAAGAAGAGACTGACTGTAACACCCTCGATGCGGCTATATCTCCCATGTGTCGAAGCACGACTTAGAGGCATAACCGCATTGAAAGAAATGTCGCAAGTGAGGTAATGTTCACACAACCCATGTAATACATAAGGGAAAGAGATACATAGTTGGCTTACAATCGCCACTTCACACAATAAATGAATAAAGCATTACAACATCCAAATACAATCAAGGTCCGACTACGGAACCAAAATAAAAGAAGAACCCCAAATGCGACAAAGGTCCCCGATCGACCCCAACTAGGCTCCACTACTGATCAACTAGAACGAAACAACACAATGGACAAGATCTTCATCGAGCTCCTCCTGAGCTTGGTTGCGTCATCTGCACGGTCTCATCGGCACCTGCAAGTTGGTTTTGGAAGTATCTGTGAGCCACGGGGACTCAGCAATCTCGCACCCTCGTGATCAAGACTATTTAAGCTTATGGGTAAGGTAAAGGTATGAGGTGGAGCTGCAGCAAGCGACTAGCATATATGGTGGCTAATATACGCAAATGAGAGCGAGAAGAGAAGGAAAAGCACGGTCGATAAAAGTATGATCAAGAAGTGATCCTAAAACAACCTACGTCAAACATAACTCCAACACCGTGTTCACTTCCCGGACTTCGCCGGAAAGAGACCATCACGGTTACACACGCGGTTGATGTATTTTAATTAAGGTCAACTTCAGGTTTTCTCCAACCGGACGTTAACAAATTCCCATCTGCCCATAACCGCGGGCACGGCTTTCGAAAGTTCAAATCCCTACAGGGGGTCCCAACTTAGCCCATGACAAGCTCTCACGGTCAACGAAGGATATTCCTTCTAGCGGGAAGACCCGATCAGACTCGGAATCCCGGTTACAAGACATTTCGACAAGGTAAAACTAAACCAGCAACACCGCTCGAATGTGCCGACAAATCCCGATAGGAGCTGCACATATCTCGTTCTCAGGGCACACTCAGATGAGCTCTCCATACAACTAAAACCAAACCTCGAGTTTCCCCGAGGGGGCGCTGCACAGGACTCTAGTTTGGACCAACACTTAGAGGAGCACTGGCCCGGGGGGGTTTAAATAAAGATGACCCTTGAGTCCGCGGAACCCAAGGGAAAAAAAGGCTAGGTGGCGAATGGTAAAACCAATGTTGGGCATTGCTGGAGGAGTTTTATTCAAGGCAAACTGTCAAGGGGTTCCCATTATCACCCAACCGCGTAAGGAACGCAAAATCCGGGAACATAACACCGATATTACGGAAACTAGGGCGGCAAGAGTGGAACAAAACACCAGGCATAAGGCCGAGCCTTCCACCCTTTACCAAGTATATAGATGCATTAATTAAATAAGATATATTGTGATATCCCAACAAGTAAACATGTTCCAACAAGGAACAACATCTCCATGTTCCAACAAGGAACAAACTTCAATCTTCACCTGCAACTAACAACGCTATAAGAGGGGCTGAGCAAAGCGGTAACATAGCCAAACAACGGTTTGCTAGGACTAGGTGGGTTAGAGGCTTGGTTCACAATATGGGAGGCATAATAAGCAAGTGGTAGGCATCGTAGCATAGGCATAGAAAAAGAGCGAGCAACTAGCAAGCAAAGATAGAAGTGATTTTGAGGGTATGATCATCTTGCCTGAAATTCCGCAAGGAAGAAGAACGAGTCCATGAAGAAGACAAACGGAAGTAGACGAACGGGTCCTCACAAATGCGACATAACCAGAACCAACCCGAAGAAGCAAACACCGGAAAGAAGCACACAACATAGTAAACAACCAACAGACGAACTTGGTATGATATGCGAGATGCGGTATGCGATGCATATGCATGATTTGCAAGGGAATGAATGAACCTGGCCTCGAATTGGAAATCCAAGTGTGCCCCTGGAAAGATGAGATGAAATCGCTTGAAACGATATAAAGAACGCCGGAATCGGAGTTACGGTTTGGAAATGGCAAGCAAAACAAATATGGCACCGGTCTGTGATATACAGCAAGTAGCCATCTAAATGCAACAAGATGAACATGCTACAGCACTCAAACATGGCATAAAAATACATGGCAGGAATCCATTCATGAAGCTTAACAAAAGTCTAGCACTGAGCTACGGACAATTCATCCATTAACAGGTTCAAACAAGCATGGCAAAAATGCAATTGGTAAACAGATCTCAGACTTAGTGAAATTAACACTTGTCTGGAATTTCAGATCAGGTAGCACACTTTGGAGCATGAAAACTATATGCTACAGGACCTGAACATGGCCAAGTAAAGCATGGCATGGAGCTACTCAAATAGGTTAACAAAAGTCCCTTAGTGACCTTGAGCCAAAAGAGATCAGAAAACACATTTGCAAGCATGTGAACATGGCAAAAACATAATCAGATCACAGACTTAGTGAAAACTGGAGCATGCTGAAACAGATATCAGGTAGGCATGTTTACGAGCTCGATGCACTCACTACAGAGCAAGTCATGACAAACTAAGCATACAACCATCCAGAATACACAAAATACAAGCTAGACATGGCAAGAACAATAACATAGCATGGACGGATCAACTACAACATCCTCGGCAAAATCTCTAAGTAGACAATCTGCCCAGATTCACGAAGTGACAAAAGTAGGGCTCGATTGACTCAAGCTAGGGTGCTCAATAATTGCAAACAAAGGCATGGATGGATAGACAACTACAAGATTAACAAAACATCCTTACTAATCATCCTCAAAAGAGGCACGGAGAATTAGGAAACAACATGAACATATGGCATAATGAGATAAACAGTCCAAGGACTTGGTGGAAATACTAAGTCCCTGAAATCAGCATTAACGAATGCTCCACTTTGCAAGCTTGTGCTAGTCACCACACACATCACAAAAATACATGGGTTGCACCTCTGGATAGATGGCAAAACATATAACAAAACACATGTAGAGCTCCAGGGCATATCATGCACACAATAATCATGGCAAAAATGACAAATATCTAATTGGAGCAGCAGATCTGACAATTATCTCAAATAGCATTCTTCCAACATCATTTTGGGCATCAAGATGAACTCAAATGAAAATGATGCATTGAGATGAAACGATGTACTCTCTGAGACGAACATTTTGATATGCTACACGCTCAAAACAGAGCTATGGATGCGGAGTTACGACATGCCAAAGTATGCAAAAATAATTAGGGTTAGAGGGCCAAAGTATCCAGATCAGGCGCAGAATCCGAGGACGGCCAGAGCTTCTCGAGTTCACCGGAGTTCGTCGTGCCCGTGGTGGCCGGAGCTGCTCCGAGGAAGAGGAAGGAGAGGCCCGTCGGAGAAGGGGCGGCGCCGGCGTTGGGCGAGGTCGACGAGGCGGCGGGGAGAGCGGGGCCAGCTCGGGCGGCGCGAATGGCGAGGGAGCTCGCCGCGGCAGAGCTCGTCGGCTTTGGGGATGGGCGGCGAAGGCGGCGGGGCACTCGGGCGGCGCGCGGTAGGGTAAGGTGCGCCGGGCGGCGGCGGGAACTGGGCCCGCGCGGGCCTAACGCGGGCCCCGTGGGCCGGCGGCGGCGGGAGGCGGCGGCGCCACTTGGCGGCTCCAGATTGGCGCAGGAGAGGCCGGACATGTCCGGGCGCGGTGGCGATTTCGTCCGGGCGCGAGGTAGAGGAAGGCTAGGGTTTCATCCGCGAAAATTTCGGGGAAGGCCACATATTTATAGGTAGAGGGAGCTAGGAGAGTCCAAATGAGGTGCGGTTTTCGGCCACGCGATCGTGATCGAATGCTCTAGATGATGGAGAGGGTTTAGGTGGGTTTGGGGCCAAAATGGAGGGGTGTTGGGCTGCAACACACACGAGGCCTTTTCGGTCCCTCGGTTAACCGTTGGAGCATCAAACGAAGTCCAAATGGTACTAAACTTGACAGGCGGTCTACCGGTAGTAAACCAAGGCCGCTTGGCAAGTCTCGGTCCAATCCGGAAATGTTTAACCCCCACACATGAGAAGAAGGTAGAAATGACCATCGGAGGAGAACGGAGCGCCGGAATGCAAAACGAACAACGGGAAAAATGCTCGGATGCATGAGACGAACACGTATGCAAATGAAATGCACATGATGACATGATATGCAATGCATGACACGCAAGCAATGACAAGGCAACAACAGCGAATAACTGGAGGACACCTGGCACATCGGTCTCGGGGCGTTACACTGACAGTGGGCCCCGGGTCCACCCGTTAGTCAGAGAGAGCACTGTGCTCTCGGGTGCGACCAACGTATTTTTGAAATTTAGAATTTAATTCTAAATTTTCTGTAACCAAAAGTAGAAATTTCTCGTTTCCCCCAACCGTGGATTTTTCCACGCAACGCCAGTATTCCACACTGTAGTTTTGAACCACTTATTTGCCCATTCACTGTAGCAACATTTTATTGCATGAGTAGGATGGTTATTTTTGTGATATTACTTTGAGATAGTGGGGGGAATTCTTTTTCAAAGCATCCCTTAGCCAATCTCGAGGACGAGATTTTTCTTAAGGGGGGTAGTGTTGTAACAGAGCAAAAAATTTAACCACGATTTGTTTATTAAAATTTTGTCAAGAAATTAAATTTTTTTTGTGGAATTATCTTTTGATTTTAGAACCACTCTTTTCCTTGATATTGTGGAGTGTTCACCCCAAGTGAAAACCTTTCAAAAATATTGTTGGACTTGTTTACCCTCTCAAGAAAAACATTTCTTTTATGAGTGGATTTATTTGTATAATTATTTTCCCTGAGCTTTATCTCTTTAGAAATGATTTTTCATAAGTTTTGGAGCCTCTTTTGCACTACAACCCTTGGGTAAAATTAGTTATAAGTTTCACCAAAATTTGGAGATGTCATGGGATGCTCCCACATCACTTTTATGCAAAAATCTCTTTTAGTCATTTGAAAATTTTGAGCTCTACCCCAAATTTTCAAACCTGATCCAGTTTGTAAAATTGCACTACAGCCTATTTAAATATTTCTTTAAAGCTTCCACCAAAATTAGGGGATGTTAGTAGTAGTGTATAATTCAACTTTATGCAAAAACCCTTTAATGTTCTTTGAAAATTTTGAGCAAAACATCCTCTTTTGCTCTCTGGTCCAGTTTGGCATTTTCTATTGCAACCCTAGTCTATTTTGCTCTAGTGCCCATGAGCTTTTTCCTTCATATAGTCCACCCTACCAAACCCTTAAGTCCAGGAGATTGGACCCATTGGAGTATTTTTGGTCCATGCAATAATGCCCTTTTCATTCTGTCCAGATTTGGTTTTCTCAAAAACTTGCACTAACAAGTTTTTGTTCTTGACAAACTAACCTTGCCACCCTCTTTGTCATCTAAAGAGACTATGATCTGGAGTTTTTGGCCACCCCAAGAGATGCTTAGATGGCCATAGCTTTCTGTCAAGCACCTTGTGTGCATGGTCAGTTTTGACATAGTTTTTTTAGTTTGCACATTGGACCTGCTTGCTTTACCTAACCAGCATGTCTCATGGCTCTACCTTAGTCTATAGCCCCACCCTGCTAAACCTCATGTGGATTGGAGCCCCCTGGCATGTCTTGGCATTTTGTCGAACACGTAGCGTGCGTGCTCTGGGCGCGCCTAGAGCGCACGTATTGCACGCGCGCGCAGCCGAGCCGCCGTGTCACGCCCCTGGCCTTTGCTCTCCCGCAGGGCCGCGCCCCGGCCTCGCCCGCTCACCAGAACCCTCCAGGCCGCCCCTGGAGCCCCACAGCGCCGTCGTCAGGTCGGCCATGGCAGCTAGCGGCCGGCCACAACAGGCTCCTGCCATGGATGGCGCCGCCCAAGCCACTCTCGCTCGCCAGCTGGCCCCTGAAGCAGTGCTCGTTCGTCAGCTAGCCTCTGCCGCCATCCCCAGCCTCGACATGTCGCGCTGCAAGCTACAGAACGGTGGTTCGCCGTTCCTATCCACTGCCGCCGTCGATCCTATCCACGATCGCCGCGGAACCGACCTAGTCACTCTATAAAAAGGAGCCTCGAGCTCGTCCAGACCCTCAGGAAACCTCGTACCATCCCCCTAGCGCTCCCATAGCCAGCCATAGACGGAGGGAGGCCGTCTTCCTCATCTCCGGCTAGTTCGGCCGCCGTCATGCTCCGGTTCAATTCGTCGCAAGCAGGACCTTCCCCGTCCATCTGGTGCCACCGTTCAACTCCCCTGAACCTTGCGGAGCCACCCCACCTCCCAAACACGATCAAGAACCACCGTAGCTCGAAACCCCAAATCCTCCCGAGACGCCGTCCGCCGCAGAGCTCGCCGCCGGCAACTCCCTTCGTCCCCGCTAGCCTGTCGACCACCGAGAGGACCGCCCTGGACTGGCGGATCTATCCCTGCATTGGAAATGCCGTGGGAAGCCGCCGTTCGTCGACGGTGATCGTCGGAGCCCCAATCTGCTCGGCCAGACGAGAGGGAGGCACGGGCGACTGGTCAAACCTGACCAGTGGGCCCCATGGACCCACTGTCAGTGACCCCGAGCTGGCCGGCGCTGGTTTAAGTGGAGGCGTAAACCCAGAAGTACATCTCCTCCGTCTCGAAAACGTATCCTTATTCAAAACGTTTTCTTTTTCTGTTTTATTTAAAAACGGAGTTTTGACTAAACTTTGACTGGCTATAACTTTTCAAATATAAGTCCAATTGATTTGATTCTTTTTCTGTTGTTTCTCAAATTTTGTCTAGTTTATTTTCATATTTATTTGAAAAATATTCAAACAACTTTTTTCTACTATTTTTAAACTATATGTTAATTTGAATTTCTCTTAAATAGGATTTTGGAGAGGGAAACAACTTTCAAAAAGTGCACCCCCACTTGCATAATCTTGAAGGCAAGCATTCTGAACCCTGGCATAATATTTTTTGTGTGTTGTTTGATACGGTCACAACACCATCTTGACACGAAGTATTCGTTATTTTATGTGACGATATGATTATACTCATGAGTTCTCAAATGAAGATTTCTTGCGGTTAAAATTTGATATGCTTGTGATAGTAATCACCCTCTTATGCCTTTCATGCCCACCGTAAGGAATCCGGGAAAGCCTCTGTCTTGGGTAGACACGAGCTTGTCCCTGTTTCTTCGTCGAGATGGTTATGTCCGGTAAGGCATGGTGGGGTACGATGAGCGGTGATTCTGTCTGATTGGTATGAAATATACTTCTTATTCTTATCATGCAGGTAATGCTTCAACCTCCTGAGTCGACCATAGATCGAGTCTTGTTAAAGTAACTCCCATACTTGTCTCGTACTACCACTTGTCCCTGCCATAGGTAGGGTACGGTTCAGTCAGTTGTCAACCCCTTCCTAGCACACACCGTGCAGAGAGGCCATGGTGGAAGATACCGGCTGCATCCGGTAGGCATGCCACCTGGTCCGGGGGCATCGGTGTTTCGGTTGGAGCCGAAGAGGGTAGCTCCCCTAGTTTGCGCGTGTTATAAATTTTGTGATCCCATTCTAGTCAAGGTTGTAGCCTCCCCACTTAGAGTTTCACTTAATGGGTGTCGTGGGTGATTCCAGACACCGGTAAGTTAGGCTAGTGTGTGTGCAGTCAGGTGCGTTTTCAATTAAAAGACCGTAGACGGAATTAGTCCCGACGGACTAAAGGAATCCGTTACTCGTGGGTAAAGAGTACACCCTCTACAGAGATTATATCTATTCGAATAGTCGTGTCCATGGTTAAGGACTATAGTCCGGGATGGGTCAAGTGTCGGTCTTAGTGTCGGTCTTCGGAGGAAAAGATTGCTAAACCAGAACATGGATCATGTCTTGTGACTCATGATGATTATGATTACTGTTATATGGACTAATGTTTTACATTATTTGAATTATTGAGTGTCCTTGGGACGGTTCTACCTCCTGGATATTCACTGTGATTAATTCTCATATAATCCCTTTATGTGGTGTCGCAGAGATGCCCGACTGTGGCATGCTTGTTATTCAGTTACTTTATAAGCCCTTTATGTGGTGTTGCATAGACGCCCGACTGTGGCATGCTTGTTATTAATTTACTTTATAAGCCCTTTATGTGGTGTCGCAGAGACGCCCGACTGTGGCATGCTTGTTATATCTTTTATTTATAAGCCCTTTATGTGGTGTTGCTCAGACGCCCTACTGAGGCATGCTTTATATTATTATCCCTTCGAGGCGTCGCTTCAGACACCCGATTGGTGCATTCTATTTCCACTCTCTTATTGCAGATCCATGTTGTAAATAACCTGCTTGCGTGCATCATGGATTTTCATTTTGTGACTAACGTTGTGATCATGAAATATTTCAGAGCATGATTATCATTTGTTATATTATACCTGTGTTCATAATGTTTGCGAGTACATTAAAAAGTACTCACTGGCTTGCCCCTGGCTATTGTCTTGGCCAGATTTCTTGCGTGGAGAGGAGCGTCGCGATGACAACCCCAGAACCTATGCAATGGTGATAGCAGCCTCGTGAAGATAGGAGTTATCCAGGTCAGTTGTTCCTGTGGGAAATGGAGTCCCATAGACGCTAATGATCCGCAAACCGCTTCCGCCATCAACCACTAGAAACCATTTGTTGTACTCATAGGCCAGAATGGTCTTGTACTTCACATTTTGTATTTTGCTTGGAGTTTCTATATCAAGTGGTGTCTCATCAGCTAACAGTAATCCTGGGGCTGGTGAGCATAAGGGCCATTTTCTAGGAAATTAATATCCCGAAAATCCGGTCCTGACATGGAAATGCCATAATAGGTAGGTATGGTGGCTGTTTTGAGGAAGATATAAGGAGGTTTATATGTGAAAAAGCGTATCATATCACGGGGTTTGGATGCACCGGCGAAGTTTGCACCAACTCTCAATGTGAGAAAGGGCAATGCACGGTACCGAAGAGGCTAGCAAGGATGGAAGGGTGAGAGTGCGTATAATCCATGGACTCAACATTAGTCATAAAGAACTCACATACTTATTGAAAAAATCTACAAGTCATCAAAAACCTCGGTACGACGCGCATGCTCCTAGGGGGATAGATTGGTAGGAAAAGACCATCGCTCGTCCCCGACCGCCACTCATAAGGAAGACAATCAAATAACACCTCATGTTTCAAATTTGTTACACAACGTTTACCATATGTGCATGCTACGGGACTTGCAAACTTCAACACAAGCATTTCTCAAATTCACAACTACTCAACTAGCACGACTTTTATATTATTACCTCCATATCTCAAAACAATCATCAATCATCAAACTTCTCTTAGTATTCAATACTCTATATGAAAGTTTTTACTAATCTTGAATGCCTAGCATATTAGGATTATTTAAGCAAATTACCATGCTACTTAAGACTCTCAAACTGATATAAGTGAATCATGAGAGTTCATCTATTTCTTCAAAATATAACTACCACCATGCTCTAAAAGGATATAAGTGAAGCACTAGAGCAAATAACAAACTACTCCGAAAGATATAAGTGAAGATCAATGAGTAGTTGAATAATTATGCAACTATGTGAAGACTCTCTAACATTTAAGAATTTCAGATCTTGATACTTTATTCAAACAGCAAGAAAAACAAAATAAAATGACATCTAAGAATAGCAAACATCATGTGAAGAAGCAAAAACCTAGGATCAACCGATACTAACCGATAGTTGTTGAAGAAGAAAGGTGGGATGCCAACCGGGGTATCCCCAAGCTTAGATGCTTGTGACTTCTTGAAATATTATCTTGGGATGCCTTGGGCATCCCCAAGCTTGAGCTTTTGTGTCTCCTTAATTCCTCTCATATCACGGTCTCCCTAAATCTCGAAAGCTTCATCCACACAAAACTCAACAAGGACTCATGAGATAAGTTAGTATAAATCATTGTAAAAACCTTATCATGCTCTACTGTAGAAAATCACTAAAATTATTATTCAAAATTGAATACTAAATTCCTATGCATATTTAATAGTCCTATCCTCAAATAGAATCATTAAAGAAGCAAACATATGCAAACAATGCAAACATAACAGCAATCTGCCTAAACAGGACAGTCTGTAAAGAATGCAGCAACATCCATACTTCCCTAGCTCCAAAAATTATGAAAGAAAATTCCCACTTTAGTAAATTTATCAGATCTTAATATGCAAAAGGTTTCAACATTTTATAACATTCTGAATTTTCTAGGGAGTTATTGCAACAGCGGTAAACTTTCTGTTTTCAAACAGCAACATGTGGACTTCTAAAATAGGCATAGTAAAGATCATCAATGACACTTTTATTGAAATAAAGATGAAAAACATTGTTTTAAATAACATCAAGCAAATACTAAAAAATAAATTTAAGCTCCAAGCAAAATACATATCATGTGGCGAATAAAAATATAGCTCCAAGTAAAGTTAACGATGAACGAAGACGAAAGAGGGGATGCCTTCCGGGGCATCCCCAAGCTTAGGCTCTTGGCTATCCTTGAATATTACCTTGGGGTGCCTTGGGAATCCCCAAGATTAGGCTTTTGCCACTCTTTATTCCATAGTCCATCGAATCCTTACCCAAAACTTGAAAACTTCACAACACAAAACTTAAAGTAGAAAACTCGTGAGCTCCGTTCCTGAAAGAAAACAAAAGACCACTTCAAGGTACTGTAATGAACTCATTCTTTATTTATACGGGTGTTATACCTACTTTATTCCAACTTCTATATGGTTTATAAACTATTTTACTAGCCATAGATTCATCAAAATAAGCAAACAACACACGAAAAACAGAATCTGTCAAAAACAGAACAGTCTGTAGTATTCTGTAGCTAGCGCAAGATCTGGAACCCCAAAAATTCTAAAATAAATTTCTGGACGTGAGGAATTTATCTCTTAATCATCTGCAAAAATAATTAACTAAATAGCGCTTTCCAAATAAAAATGGCAGCAGTTCTCGTGAGTGCTAAAGTTTCTGTTTTTTACAGCAAGTTCAACAAGACTTTCCCCAAGTCTTCTGAACGGTTCTACTTGGCACAAACACTAATTAAACAACTAAAACCACATCTAAACAGAGGCTAGATGAATTATTTATTACTAAACTGGAGCAAAAAGTAAGTAACAAAAAAATAAAGTTGGGTTGCCTCCCAACAAGCGCTATCGTTTAACGCCCCTAGCTAGGCATGATGATTTCAACGATGCTCACATAAAAGATAAGAATTGAAACATAAAGAGAGCATCATGAATAATATGACTAGCACATTTAAGTCTAACCCACTTCCTATGCATAGGGATTTTTTGAGCAAACAACTTATGGGAACAATAATCAACTAGCATAGGAAGGCAAAACAAGCATAACTTCAAAACTTTAAGCACATAGAGAGGAAACTTGATATTATTGCAATTCCTACAAGCATAAGTTCCTCCCTCATAATATTTTTTAGTAGCATCATGAATGAATTCAACAATATAACCAGCACTTAAAGCATTCTTTTCATGATCTACAAGCATAGAAAATTTACTACTCTCCACATAAGCAAAATTCTTCTCATGAATAATAGTGGGAGCAAACTCAACAAAATAACTATCATGTGATTGAAAATTAAGATCAATATGACAAGGTTCATTGTTATTATTATTATTTAAAGCATACGTGTCATCACAATAATCATCATAGATAGGAGGCATGCTTTCATCATAATAAATTTTCTCATCAAAACTTGGGGGACAAAAAATATCATCTTCATCAAACATAGCTTCCCCAAGCTTGTGGCTTTGCATATCATTAGCATCATGGATATTCAAATAATTCGTACTAACAACATTGCAATCATGCTCATCATTCAAATATTTAGTGCCAAACATTTTATAGATTTCTTCTTCTAGCACTTGAGCACAATTATCCTTTCCATTATACTCACGAAAGATATTAAAAAGATGAAGCGTATGAGACAAACTCAATTTCCATTTTTTATAGTTTTCTTTTATAAACTAAAGTAGTGATAAAACAAGAAACTAAAAGACTCGATTGCAAGATCTAAAGATATACCTTCAAGCGCTAACCTCCCCGGCAACGGCGCCAGAAAAGAGCTTGATGTCTAATACACAATCTTCTTCTTGTAGACGTAGTTGGGCCTCCAAGTGCAGAGGTTTGTAGGACAGTAGCAAATTTCCCTCAAGTGGATGACCTAAGGTTTATCAATCCGTAGGAGGCGTAGGATGAAGATGGTCTCTCTCAAGCAACCCTGCAACCAAATAACAAAGGGTCTCTTGTGTCCCCAACACACCCAATACAATGATAAATTGTATAGGTGCACTAGTTCGGCGAAGAGATGGTGATACAAGTGGTATATGGATAGTAGATAAAGGTATTTGTAATCTGAAATTATAAAAATAGCAAGGTAAATAATGGTAAAAGTGAGCGTAAATGGTATAGCAATGCAAGGAAATAAGGCCTAGGGTTCATACTTTCACTAGTGCAAGTCCTCTCAACAATGATAACATAATTGGATCACATAACTATCCCTCAACATGCAACAAAGAGTCACTCCAAAGTCACTAAAAGCGGAGAATGAGCGATGAGATTATGGTAGGGTATGAAACCACCTCAAAGTTATTCTTTCCAATCAATCCTTTGGGCTATTCCTATAAGTGTCACAAACAGCCCTAGAGTTCGTACTAGAATAACACCTTAAGACACAAATCAACCAAAACCCTAATGTCACCTAGATACTCCAATGTCACCTCAAGTATCCGTGGGTATGATTATACGATATGCATCACACAATCTCAGATTCATCTATTCAACCAACACAAAGGACCTCAAAGAGTGCCCCAAAGTTCTACCGAAGAATCACGACGAAAACGTGTGCCATCCCCTATGCATAGGTTCATGGGCAGAACCCGCAAGTTGATCACCACAACATACATCAAGTGAATCACGTGGTATCCCATTGTCAACACAGATATGCATGGCAAGACATACATCAAGTGTTCTCAAATCTTTAAAGACTCAATCCGATAAGATTACTTCAAGGGGAAAACTCAATTCATTACAAGAGAGTAGAGGGGGGAGAACACATCATAGGATCCAACTATAATAGCAAAGCTCGCGATACATCAAGATCATATCACCTCAAGAACACGGGAGAGAGAGAGAGAGAGATCAAACACATAGCTACTGGTACATACCCTCAGCCCCGAGGGAGAACTACTCCCTCCTCGTCATGGAGAGCACCGGGATGATGAAGATGGCCACCGGGGAAGGATTGCCCCCTTCGGCAGGGTGCCGGAACGGGTCTAGATTGGTTTTCGGTGGCTACGGAGGCTTCTGGTGGGGCCAGGAGGCAGGGGGGCGTGTCCCCACCCTCATGAACTCCTCCCTTCTCTCCTGACGTGCACTCCAAGCTTTTCCGGTAGCTTTCCTTCCAAAAATAACTTCTCTAGTTGATCCCGTTCCGTTTCGACTCCGTTTAATATTCCTTTTCTTCGAAACACTGAAATAGGCAAAAAAAAACAGCAAATCTGGGCTAGGCCTCCGGTTAATAGGTTAGTCCCAAAAATAATATAAAAGTGGATAATAAAGCCCAATATTGCCCAAAACAGTAGATAACATAGCATGGAGCAATCAAAAATTATAGATACGTTGGAGACGTACCACCAAGCCATCCCGTCCCAAAACCAAAGCCGTCAAGCGTACCTCAAGGCGGAAAACGGCTGACCGGATCAACATGGAACTTGATGAAGATGCAGATGATCCGGAAGTTGAGGTAGAACTTGACTCACTTGGCTCCCTTTTCATGCACCTCATTAACAATAATCTTTATCAGGAGGACGTAGAAGGCATCCAGGCTAATGATGCAGAGGTAATTACCCTTTCCTCCGATTCAGACTCTATGCCAACACAAAATACCCGTCAAGCAGTCTGGAAAGTAAGCTTTTCTCATCCTCTTGCTTACCTGGATCCAACATTTATTTTGAAGACGCAACAGCATGAAGCTCACCAGAGAACCTGGCACAGTGGCCAACAGATCACTTCGGCCGGTTTACCTGATACCCCGGTTCGGAAGCGCCGATCTGAGGTCTCTCCCACTTTTGACAATTCTTATCCCAAGGCAGGTTATTTCAGACGACCTCTTAATCCGTCCGATTCAAATTATCAGGTGACACCTCCCTCATCCTTTGGCGAATCAACAGCAACCCAACTCCCACCTCTTAAAACTGTAGCTGGGTAAGCATTCAAACCCTTTATTCAAATGTGTTGCAAATCTTGAATAAGATGCTAAACCTTCTTTTAGTTTTGTTTGCAGAGCCAAAGCTAGACCCAGCAAGAAAGCTCGGGTCAACAATCCGTCAGAAGACCAGGCTGTTTTTGTAGAAGAGCAAATAGGTGAACCGGACCAAACTCGTGAACCGGAGGGTCCTCATCCTGAAGCTACCTTTGATGAACTGCCCCTTCCAGACCAGAATGTTGATGAACAACCAGAAGCTGATCCTGTTGTGCCTGACACTGAACCGGCAGCTCCAAACCGGGCTAATCCGGTGAGAGGCACTGATACTACTGAAGGCCAAGGAGATGATGTTGTCATTACTAGCATGGGCCACAGCTCTCCTGGCCATCCTGTAATCTTGGCCCAACATAGTGCCAAAGAGAATCGTGCTGCTAGGGAAAAGGGTAAATGGAGCACTGACTTATCAAGCTATGCTCATCTCAGTGCTGAAGAACTTCACTCCGGTTTTTTAAACCGTCTGCACTCAAACCGTGACTATGAAGCCGGTTTGGTGAATCTGATGAAGGAACGCTATGAGGTATTTTCATCTCCCTTTACCTCTCGATTCCAAAGTTGAAATACTAGCCCAAGTAGCCCCCAAGGGCCGCTTTATGATGTTAATCTTAAACCGAGACTTTATAACACTTTAATCTGCTCCTGCTGACCCTCAAAATGTCAGGTCCTTAGTGAAAACAAAACTGATACTTTACCAATGCAATTATGTAGCTTTCCTCAGTGTAGCCCCCAAGGGCCGATTTAGCTTTGCAAGGTAATCCGGGTCTTGAAATCCATACGTACATTTTGAATAGATGTACATTAACCCCCAAGTGTCAAGGATAATGCTTGCATTGTGCTGGAGACTTATAAAAGATGTAGTGAATCAGAGAAAATAGGCATTAGCCCCCAAGTACGAAGTGCACAATTTGGTATACGCTTTGTACTTAGAAAATACATATCCTGTTGTTGACATATCTTCACTGTTACAGGCCGAGCTAAGCAATAGAGATGCCCGAACCGCTGATTTGCAAGAAAATGTGAAGTCCCCACAAGCAGAGGCTGTGAAAGCCAAAGAGGAGCTGACCAAAGCCCTGACAGCTATGGAAAAGCTAAAGGAGTCTTTTAAAAAGAACGTGCTGACTGGGAATCCGAGAAGGCTGGTTTAACCAAAAGAGCTGAGGATGCCGAAGCAGCCCTGAAGCCAGTCGTAGATGAACTAACTGGTTTGAAGCGGCAAATCAACGCTATGACGTCTACTATATTTGGTAAGTATCTCCTTACGCTGTTTGTCCAATTCATGAGACTTTATTATTTACCAGTTGGCTGATTTTAAACCGTGACAGGCACTCGTATTGCTCATCTGGGCACGGATATGTGGATGAAGCTTAAAGCGGCTTATACCTTGATTGAACAGCTGTACTCTGGATCCCAGCGTGCTATTTGTGCTGCAGCTTACCACAAACCGGCGCCATCACTGATAAAAGAAACTCTTGAGAAGCTGGCCATGTTACCAGCCCGGATTACCGAACTGAAGAAGGCAGCCGCAAGAGCAGGAGCGCTGACCGCACTAATCCGGGCCAAAGCATGGATTCCAGATCTTGAAGCGGACGACATCATTAAAGGATATCCATGTGTAAAGGAGGATGTTCAAACTTCGACAATGATGATCTCCGACGGCTGACCAAAGAAATGCGGCCAATAGCCAGCAAACTGGCAGAGGACACAGACTTATCTCATTTCCAACCGGCTTACGACGGTGAAGGGACGAGACAGCCTGCCGAAATCCATGAAGTCGAAGAACTTGTGCCTCCAATCCGTAAGCATACTTACGCTCCTGACATTAACCCCTCCAGCCTTATCCATGAAGAAGCCGTGTTTCAAGCTTTAACCAGAATCGATTGGTCAACGGTTGATTTCTAGCGTCTGGGGAGGGATGAAGAAGAAGTGATTGCACCAAATGACCCTCAACCGTCAAACCGTCCAGACGAAGCATCTTAAACCGACAGCCGTTTTACCAGCTATTGTGTGCCAATGCTTAAAAACAATTATTCGATTGGAGCCGGTTTGAAGCTTCTTGTAATAGGATAGCAAAAACTCCTTTATCTGTCATGCCATCGAGCATGTTTTGTGATGCTTTGATATTGTGAAAACTTGCTCCACTTTTTGGGATCTATTTATACATAGCCCATGATGATTTGTGTTCCTGGATATAAGAACTTGAAAGTGTCCTAGTGGCTTACCACTGGACGGGTCATGTTGCCCAAGAATAGACAATACTAGGATGGATAATCAAAGTTTGTATAAAAAATAACACGTGCAACATACCTCGTTGGCTGACCAACTGCTTGTATGGGAAAGGTGTAAACACCAATCCAGAGCATTGATAACTCCGTCCTTAATTTGCCGGATTATGATAATAAACCATACCGAGATATAATAAACACCGGGTTTTCCTTATAACACTCGCGACTTTTTAGTCAAAACCAGACCGGTTTAATGAATGCCGGATGATAACTGATCATGTACTGACAACTTGTAGTTGAAAGCCAAGCCGGGTCAAGGATGCCGGTTTATCAGAAGATATTATGAACCTCAACGAAGGCGAAAAGATTGACAAATAACAGTAAAAAAGAATATGCGAGGCTTTTTACGAGCTGCCAGGCTCCAAATCGAGGCTTTTCATGGGCTGCCAGGCCGCTGAGTTAAACCATTTTGCAAAGCCTTTTTAAGATGGACCTCAATCTTTAACCAATCACCAATTTAACTTTGACAAGTTCAGGGTCCATGGGATTGACTTGTCAAACGTTCGATGGGTCATACCAGGTTTACCTGGATGGAGTGACTTACTTAAAGAGGCAGGATAACCCGGGGTTTTAGGTGAATACACCTGGCTTCCAAGCCTGGCTTGATAGCCTATTACAAGGGTTCAAAAGTCATTGTTCTTTGAGAAGCAAAGAGCCCCCTGGTAACATATGAGCTATGCTTGGTGGTTACCTATGTTTGAGATGTGCTTAATGCAACAGACTCTCTTTGGTTCCACATGATTTCCTTTTTGGCTTAACGCCTATCAAAAGATGTAGCTATGGTGTGATAACAACCAAGCCCCCTAGTGACATCCCTTTATGGTGTTAAACCAATCAAGAGGTGTAGATATGGTGTGACAACAACCAAGCCCCCTAGTGATATCCCTTTGTGGTTTCAAACCGATCAAGAAGTGTAGCTATGGTTCAGATATGACCAAGCCCCCTAGTGATTTTCTTTAAATCCGTGCGGCTGCAGAGACCGGTTTAACAAACTCCGCTCTATCAGTAGAAACTCTTGTAAGCACACACATGATGTAAAAAGAACAGAGACCCCACTTTATTCGAGGCTCCGGTTTATTATATAATATATACATTGTCATAAATATGTACATATGAAGAGCTTGTGGCTAAAGTATAGTAAGGCCGAAGCAGAGCTATATTCCACGGCCACTTGGTCTCCTCCTCCGATTTACGTGAGTCTTTGTGCTCCCGAACATTAGTGAGGTAGTATGACCCGTTGTGCAGATTCTTGCTGACCATGAAGGTTCCTTCCCAAGGTGGGGATAACTTGTGCATATCAGTCTGATCCTGGATGAGCCAGAGCACCAAATCGCCCTCTTGAAAGGTTCTAGTCTTAACACGGCGGCTGTGATAACGTCGGAGATCTTGTTGATAAATCGCCGAACGTGCTTCTGCAAGATCACGCTCCTCATCTAACAAGTCCAGTGAGTCCTGACGTGTTGTCTCATTATCAGCTTCAACATAAGCTGCCACACGGGCGAGTCATGATGTATGTCACTAGGAAGAACTGCCTCCGCTCCATAAACCATGAAGAAAGGTGTGTAACTCGTGGATCTGTTGGGTGTGGTGTTGATGCTCCATAACACAGAAGGTAATTCCTCCACCCAACAACCCGGTGTACGCCTCAAAGGAACCATAAGCCGGGGTTTAATACCTCTCAAAATTTCTTGATTTGCCCTCTCCGCTTGACCATTAGATTGGGGGTGAGCCACCGATGCTATATCAAGACGGATGTGCTCACATTGGCAATCCTCCATCTCTCCCTTTGACAGATTAGTACCATTATCAGTTATGATACTGTGTGGAAAGCCAAACCGGAATATCACCTTTTTGATGAACTGAACCGCCGTGGCTGCATCACACTTACTAACTGGCTCTACTTCCACCCATTTGGTGAACTTGTCAACTGCCACTAATAAGTGGGTCTTTTTGTCCTTGGAGCGCTTAAAGGGTCCAACCATATCAAGCCCCCAAGTCGCAAACGGCCATGCTATTGGAATCATCCTCAACTCTTGAGCCGGAATATGAGCACGGCGTGCAAGTTTTTGACAACCGTCACATCGTTTGACTAAATCATCAGCATCAGCATGAGCTGTTAACCAATAGAAACCGTGGCGAAAAGCTTTAGCCACCAAAGACTTTGAACCGGCGTGGTGACCACAATCCCCTTCATGGATTTCTTGCAAAATCTCACAATCCTCTTGAAGAGAAACACAACGTTGAATTGCCCCTGAGACGCTGTAACTATGCAACTCTCCGTTGAGTATGGTCATCGATTTGGAATGCCGGATTATCTGTCGGGCCAAAGTTTCATCCTCTGGTAACTCGCCCAGGTTCATGTAAGCCAGGTATGGGATTGTCCAATCTGGTATGACATGCAAAGCTGCCACCAATTGAGCCTCCTGATCAGGAATGGCCAACTCCTCCTCTGTTGGTACCTTGACCGACGGATTATGAAGCACGTCAAGAAAGACATTTGGTGGGATGGGTTTACGCTGAGAACCAAGGTGACTTAAAGTGTCCGCCGCTTCATTCTTTCGCCGGTCTATATGATCCACCTGATAACCCTTGAAGTGACCAGCCACTGTGTCCACCTCTCGTCGATATGCAGCCATGAGTGGGTCTTTAGAATCCCAAGTGCCAGACACCTGTTGAGCCACCAGATCTGAATCCCCAAAGCACTTAACCCGACTTAAGTTCATCTCCTTAGCCATCCGATGACCGTGGAGTAAGGCCTCGTACTCAGCAGCATTGTTAGTACATGGGAACATTAAACGGAGGACATAACAAAACTTGTCACCTCATGGGGAAGTTAGTATGACTCTAGCCCCCGAGCCCTCCAACTTTCTGGATCCATCAAAATGAATAGTCCAATACGTGTTATCTAGCTTTTCCTCTGGTGCCTACAATTCTGTCTAATCATTGATGAAGTCCATGAGTGCTTGGGATTTAATTGCTATGCGAGGTATGTATTTGAGCCCGTGAGGTCCAAGCTCATAGCCCACTTGGCAATCCGGCCAGTTGCTTCTCTGTTTTGAATGATATCTCCCAGAGGGGCTGAACTGACCACTGTGATAGGATGACCCTGAAAATAATGTTCAAGCTTCCGGCTTGCCATAAACACTCCATACACCAGCTTCTACCAATGTGGATATCTCTGCTTTGATTCAATGAGCACCTCACTGATATAATAAACCGGCCGTTGAACCAGATATTCCTTGCCAGCTTCCTTGCGCTCCACCACAATAGCCACGCTAACAGCTCGGGCATTAGCAGCCACATACAGCAATAAAGGCTCTTTATTGGTCGGGCCTGCAAGCATAGGCGGTTCAGCTAACTGCCTCTTCAGATCCTCAAACGCTTTATCAGCCACCTCGCTCCAGACAAAATCATCTGTTTTCTTTAGCATCTGATATAAAGGGATAGCCTTATCCCCAAGACGACTGATAAACCATCTCAAAGCCGCAATCCAGCCGGCCAAATGTTGAACGTCATGATACACGCTGGTTTAGCCAAAGATGTAATTGCTGAACTTTTTCCGGATTAGCCTCAATGCCTCTGTTTGACACCAGAAAACCCAAGAGTTTGCCTGCCGGGACACCAAAGACACACTTTTCCGGATTGAGCATCATCTTGTAAACCCGGAGGTTGTCAAAGGTTTCTCTCAAATCATCTATCAATGTTTCCTCCTTCCTGGACTTTATCACAATATCATCCACATATGCATGAACATGGCGCCCAATCTGCTTATGAAGACAATTCTGAACATAGCGTTGATAAGTCGCCTGGACACTGTTGAGCCCAAAGGGCATGGAGACATAGCAGAAGGCTCCAAAGGGAGTTATGAAAGATGTCTTCACCTGGTCCTTAACTGCCATTTTGATCTGATGATAACCAGAATAAGCGTCCAAAAAACACAAACGGTCACAACCCGCCGTAGCATCGATGATCTGATCAGTACAAGGGAGGGCAAAGGGGTCTGCGGGACAAGCCTTGTTCAGATCTGTGTAATCCACACACATATGCCAAGTGCCATTTTTCTTAAGAACCAGCACCGGATTAGCCAACCACTCTGGGTGAATGACTTCCACGATAAACCCTGCGGCCAACAACCGAGCTACCTCCTCACCAATAGCTTTGCGCCTTTCTTCATTGAAGCGGCAGAGAAACTGTCGGACCAGTTTAAACTTAGGATCAATGTTAAGTATGTGCTCAGCGAGTTCCCTCAGTACACCTAGCATGTCAGAAGGTTTCCATGCAAAGATGTCACGGTTCTCACGGATGAACTCAATCAGCGCGCTTTCCTATTTGGGATCCAGGTTAGCGCTGATGTTGAACTGCTTGGATGAATCACCGGGAACAAAATCAACCATCTTAGTATATGTGGCTGATTTAAACTTCAACGCCGGATTGTGTTCCATAGTTGGCTTTTTCAAAGAAGTCATATCTGTCGGATCAACTTGGCCTTTATAAAACTTCAGCTCCTCCGTGGCACAAACCGACTCAGCATAAGCCGCATCACCTTCCTCACATTCCAAAGCGATCTTCCTGCTCCCGTGTACTGTGATGGTCCCCTTATGACCTGGCATTTTGAGCTGCAGATAAACATAAGATGGCCTTGCCATGAACTTAGCGTAAGCCGGTCGCCCAAACAAAGCGTGATACAGACTTTTGATTTTTACCACCTCAAAAGTCAATGTTTCTGATCTGGAATCATGATCATCTCCAAAAGCCACTTCTAAGGCTATCTTGCCCACTGGATATTCAGACTTACCAGGCACCACACCATAGAAAACAGTGTTTGATGATTTAAGACTCTTATCTATCAACCCCATGCGACGGAAGGTATCATAATATAGAATGTTGATACTACTTCCCCCCATGCATGAGTACCTTAGTGAACTTATATCCCCCAACTTGAGGGGCCACCACTAAGGCCAGGTGACCCGGATTGTCAACCCGGGGTGGGTGATCCTCTCTACTCCACAAAATATGTTGCTCAGACCAGCGCAAATACCGAGGCACCGCCGGTTAAACAGAGTTTACTGCCCTCTTGTGAAGCTTCTGATCATGCTTACACAAGCTAGTGGTGAAGACGTGATATTGCCCACTATTTAGCTGCTTAGGATTGCTCTGATAACCCGACTGCTGCTGCTGCTGGTGGTTCCCCTGATGGTTGTAACCTCCCTGATTGCCATGGTTCCCTTGATTGTTGTGTCCAGTTTGATTGCCCTGAAATCCTGAACCGGAGTTGCCGCCTCCGTAACCCGGCCCGTGGAAACCACCTCCTGAACCGCCGGGCGGGCCATTATCGTAATGAAACATATTGGAGTTCTTGAAATCCCGCATGATGTAGCAATCCTTCCAAAGATGTGATGCTGGCTTCTCCTTTGATCCATGCTTTGGACAGGGTTGATATAATAGGCGCTCCAAATTGGGGCCTGAACCTCCACCCCTCTGGGGCTGCTTACCCTTACGACGCTGACCATTCTCTTGAGCATTGGTGTTAGCCACAAAGTCCAAACTGTTGTCGGACTTGCGTTTAACATTGTTCCCATGGCCTGCCGGATTATGCTGCTGACCCTTGGTGTTGCCATTCTTTTTCCCTTTCCCCGGTTTGTCCTCCTCTGAGTCAGGGTCTTTGGTATTATCTGAATCAGTGTATTTAACCAAAGCGGCCATAAGCGTTGACATATCATTGCAGTGACGTTTGAGCCTTCCTAACTTCTGTTTGAGCGGCAGGAAACGACAATTTCCCTCCAATGTCAGCACCGCGGTATCTGCATTGATGTAAGTGCATCTAGTGCCACCCCTAGTTGGTTTTGGAGTATTGACGACAAACCTAGTTGAGGGACTAATGTGTTTGTGAGAATTGCAGGATAACACAGGTAGAAGTCCCTCATTGATTCGGTTTTCCTACCAGAGATGACCCCTAAAAATGTATGAAGACATTGATGTCAAAGGTGGTATATGAAGATATTCACATTGAAGACTATGACAAGAGAAGACATCGCATGAAGCCTATGGAGCTCGAAGACTTAGATCTTTCGTACTTCTTTTTCTTCTTTGTTGAGTCATAGGAACCACCATACTGTTAAGTGGGGTCCAAGAGAACCAGTCAGAATGACTGAAGTGATGCGTAACCAAAACCTATGTCTTCGAGTGAAGACTATGAGAGCGAATCTTGTCCAGAGTCGGACAAGTCAGCTTTGCTTGTAGCCCAAGTAAAGTTGTCGTGTGAGTTTGAAATCTGACCGTTGGAACACGTGTCAGTTCCTTAGTGACCCAGGGTCATTTCGGACAAATCAGGTCGGGTTGCCTAGTGGCTATAAATAGCCCACCCCCTACAACCATAAACGGTTGGCTGCTCAGAGTTAGAGTACGGCTTTTGTCATTTGAGGGCAACCCACCTCGAAGCCTTTGAGAGAGAATTCCTTGCGAGGATAAAGCCCTAACCACCCAGAGCCAAAGAGTGTTAGGCATCACTTAAGTCTTCTTGTCTGTGTGATCTGAAGACTTATTACACTTGAGGACTGTGAATCCTCCAGCCGGTTAGGCGTCGCGTTCTGAGCATCCAAGAAACATTGTGGATCGCCGGTGAACGAAGTCTGTGAAGGTTTGGGAGTCTACCTTGAAGACTTACCAGAGTGATTGGGCGAGGTCTGTGTGACCTTAGCTCAAGGGGAATACGGTGAGGACTGGGTGTCCTGAGCTGCGTGTTCAGGACTGGGTGTCCTCAGGTTTAAATACCTAGCCGCCCTAACCAGACGTACAGTTGTCACAGCAACTGGAACTGGTCCAACAAATCATTGTCTTCAACGAGTCACTGGTTTCATCCTTCCCTTCCCTTTACTTACTGTTGGTCCTTGTGAAGTCATTGTATGATTGCACTATCTTCTGTCTTCACTGAGTGACTGCTTGTTCTGATCGGCTTCATAATATCTTCCTACCTGATCCTTACTACCTAGCTGCTATTAGTCATTGTGCTTTCACTTCATTGAATACTTGACTATGGTTTGCCTAGTGTAGTCTACCTTCCGCTGCGTGGTAATAGGTTTATTTCTATCGTTTGTCTTCAAAACTTCCACGTTTTGAAGACTTTCATAAAAATCGCCTATTCACCCCCCTCTAGTCGATATAACGCACTTTCAATTGGTATCAGAGCAAGGTACTCCCTTGTTCTGTGTGATTTGGTTTAACCACCTGGAGTTTTAGCTATGTCGACTGCAGGGATAATTAAAGTCTCCGCTGCGTGCCCCATCTTTGATGGAACTGAATATCCCTACTGGAAGAATAAGATGCGCATGCATCTTGAAGCCATTGACGTCGACCTATGGTATGTCGTCAAGAACGGTGTTCCCAAGGCTGGAGAAGGTGTCACTGCTGCTGACGTCAAGAAGTTCGTTCAACTGGACTCTACTGCCAAGAATATCATCTGTGGTCACCTGACCAAAGGACAGTATGGCCGTGTGAGTGCTTTGGAAACATCTAAGCTAGTCTGGGACTGGCTCTCCAAGGTCAACGAAGGCGTCTCAACCCAGAGAGATCAGAGAATCAGTGTCCTTCGCAACCTCTTCAACCGCTTCAAGTGAAATGACAATGAGAATGTCCAGCTCACGTTTGATCGACTCACTGACATCACAAATGAGCTTCAAGCCCTCGGCGCTACTGATATCACCAAGCATGAAGTCGTCAAGACACTACTGAGATCACTTGACAGTTCGTTTGACACCCTAGCCCTGATGATTCAAGAACGTCCTGATTTGAAGACACTCGATCCGTCTGACATACTTGAGAGGCTCAACACACATGAGTTTCAGCTTTCTGAGAAAAGAGATATCTACGGTCCAAACTATGGGCGAACTCATGCCTTGAAGGCAAAAGCTGTCTCCTCATCTGAAGAAGAATCTGACAGCAGTTCTGATGATCCTGAAGACATTGGAAAGGAACTTGCTGTGCTTGTGAAGAAGTTCCAAAAATTCACCAAGAACAAAGGTTTCAGAAAGTCTTCACGATCAAGCTCAAGGAATGATGAAGCTTCTGCTCATGACTACAAGAAGAAAACATGTCACAAGTGCAAGAAACCTGGGCACTTCATCTCTGAGTGTCCGCAGTGGGACAATGAGAACAAAAAGAAGAAGAAGAGCAAGGAATATGACTCTGACGACAAGAAGAAGAAGAAGAAATACTCAAAGTCTTCTTCCAAGTCTTCCTCAAAGTCTTCATCACAAAAGAAGAGCTCATCTGGCAAGGCATGTGCGTTTGTTGGCAAGGAAATGGATTTAGAGGAGGAGTCCGCTTCTGAGGAGGCGGAGGTGGAGTCTGAGGAGGAGTCCGATTCTGGCGTTGCAAGTCTGGCTACAACATACGTTGCCAAGTCCATCTTCAACACTGAAGACAATGACTTCATCACCGACACCGATGCAAATGACAAGGACTACTCCGCTCCTACCTACTGCTTCATGGCACGCGGTGCCAAGGTAAACACACGCACTACTCACTATCAAAAATCTAGTGAAGATGACTCTGATTATGGTTCAAGACCCAGCTACAAAACACTTGCTAAAATTGAAACTGAACAACAGAAAGCTATGGAACATATTCAAAAACTGTTAGACAAAAGCGATGATCTGTTAGGCGCTGAAATGACTCGATCTGAGTCCTTAATTGAAGACATAAAAAATCTTCACGTTAAGTATGAGGAACTTGAAAGTCGTCATGGAACGCTCTCAACAACTCATCAAAAGCTTTCCTATGATTATCTTCAAAGGAAGCAAGATCTTGAGAAATTGAGAGCGGCTCATGAAGATCTTCAAAAGGAAAATGAGTCACTTCGCGCCAAACAGATCAGTTCCGTTCAGGAAGGATTTGAACCACCATGTCTTAAATGCATTGAGCGTGATAATGCTACTTCTGTTGCTGAATGTTCTAGTGCTGCTACTGTTGCAATCTCTTCAACTGTTGATGTGGGAACTAACCCCTCTGCTGAGGATACCACTGCTATTGCTGATGAGAATGCTAGGTTGAAGACATTGCTTGAAACAGGGATGTACAAAAGTCTTAAAGGGCATCAGACACTATGTGATGTCCTCAAAAGGCAGATCCTGAACCAAAACCCGAGGAAAGAGGGTGTTTGGTTCGTAAGGAAAATGAATGCTGATGGCTCTTACTAGAAACCTGAGCAGTACCCCAAAACCACATGGGTTGCTGCAAAGAAATCTCCAGCAGATCCATCCACTCTATCTGGCTTCACTTGTGCTAACCCCATTGTCATTGATGAATCCTTTGATGCAAACTATAAACTGTTTAAGAATCAGAATGGTGAAGTGTTTGCCAGGTACATTGGTCCTAACTGCAGGAATGGACCGCCTATGAAGAAGATCTGGGTAGCGAAAAAGTGTCTGGAGAATCTTCCTGTGAATGTGATCATGACACCACAGGTGAAGAAGACAAACCCCAGACCACAGGCTTCATATGGTCCAAAGGCTTCATACAGACAGAGGACTCACCTGAGTCGCACTAACGCAAATGTTTTGCAGGGAACCCATACTCAGGCCTATGAATATGAGCGCGGTTCATCAAACCACCATGTTCATAAGACCAAGAACTATTCTACTTATTCTTATGAGTACTATTGTCCACCTGCAAGACTGTTTGCTAGGGCTCCAAAGCCAAAGTTCTCAGATGCTGCACTTAGACTTATTGCTTCTAAGCCACCCTTGAAGATGTGGGTGGCTAAGAAAGCTTAACTCTCTTTTGCAGGGAAGGGTCTCTAGCAGAAAACCAAAATCGTCTGACGCTATTGCTGGGGACCTTAAACATCTTGTAGGGCGCAAGATCAAATGCCCGAATGGTCTTATTATGTACTTCGTTCCTGAATCGCTTGCTACTCTCCCTATCAGTCCTAATCTGGATCTAAGCTTTCATAACCCACTGGTTCGTCAAATGTTTTTGCTTCACAATTCTCTTCGTGAAGCCTATCCCCCTAACTACACTGTAGGGTACGACACCAGCGTCTTCAGAATGGATTATTGATAGTGGGTGTACCAATCACATGACTGGCAAGAGAAGCCTTCTAATGGACTCAACCTTATGTCCATCCGACAAGAGTCACATCACATTTGCTGACACTGGTAAAAGTAAGGTATTGGGTCTAGGTAGAGTTGCAATCTCAAAGGATCAACACATGGATAAAGTCATGCTTGTTGAATCCCTTGGCTTCAACTTAATGTCTGTCTCAATGCTTTGCGACTTGAACATGATCGTAATGTTTGGAAAATATCGTTGCCTTGTTCTAATGGAATCTGACAAGTCTCTAGTGTTTGAAGGGTATCGGAAAGATGATTTGTACGTGGTAGATTTCTCAGCAGGACCACAGCTTGCCGTATGTCTTCTAGCAAAAGCCTTAGAATGCTGGCTCTGGCATCGGAGGCTAGGGCATGCTGGCATGAGGAACCTCCACACCCTTGCAAAGAAGAAGCATGTCATAGGCATCGAGGGCGTCAAGTTCAAGAAAGATCACTTATGCGGTGCCTGTGAAGCAGGAAAGATGATGAGGGCCAAACATCCCTCGAAGACAATCATGACAACTACTTGACCCTTCGAACTGCTCCACATGGATCTTTTCGGTCCCACTCATTACTCAACTCTTACTACTACTGCTTGTCTCTATGGCTTTGTCATTGTTGATGATTATTCTAGATATACTTGGGTGCACATAATCCTCTACAAGACTGAGGTGCAGGATGTCTTCAGACGCTTCGCCAATCGAGCAATGAACAACTATGGTGCCAAGATAAAGCATATCAGAAGTGACAATGGCACTGAATTCAAGAACACTGGCCTTGATACATATCTTGATACTTTGGGCATCACACATGAATTCTCAGCTCCGTACACGCCACAGCAGAATGGTGTCGTCGAACGCAAGAACAGAACACTCATTGAGATGGCCCGAACGATGCTTGATGAATACAAGACTCCAAGAAAATTCTGGCCTGAAGCCATTGACACTGCATGTCATACAATGAATCGTGTTTATCTTCACAAGCTTCTGAACAAGACATCCTATGAGCTCCATACTGGCAAGAAGCCAATTGTCAGTTACTCAGAGTATTTGGAGCTAGGTGCTGGATCAAGGATCCACATCACACTTCAAAATTTGCACCAAAAGCACATGAGGGTTTTATGCTTGGATATGGAAATGATTCGCACTCCTACAGAGTCTTCAATCTCTTTCATTATAAAGTGGTTGAAACAGTGGATGTGCGGTTCGATGAGACTAACAGTTCACAAACAGAGCACCTGCCAAATGTGCTAGATGAAGTTCCATCCAGCAAATCAATCAAACTAATGGGAACTGGAGAAATCATACCCTCTGAAGCTCAACCTGAAGAGGAACTTATCATCTCCGCACCTGATCAACCTGAAGACAATGCTCAGCCTGAAGACAATCCCACTAACAATCACAATGATCGACAAGAGCAAAATCATCGCCCTGTACATCCTCGTGTTGCCAATGAAGTGCAGATTGAGAGAATAATTGATAGCATCAATGCACCTGGTCCGCTCACTCGTTCAAGGGCAACACAGCTAGCAAATTTCTGTGGGCATTTTGCATTCGTCTCAATAACAGAACCCAAGAAAGTTTAAGAAGCCTTCATGGAATCTGAATGGATTCAAGCTATGCAAGAAGAGCTCCAACAGTTTGAGCTGAATAATGTATGGGAACTGGTTCAGCGTCCTGATCCTCGGAAGCACAATATAATAGGCACCAAATGGATATACCGCAACAAGCAAGATGAGCATGGTCAAGTTGTCAGAAACAAAGCTCGTCTCGTTGCTCAAGGATATACTCAAGTGGAAGGAATTGACTTCGATGAAACATTTGCTCCTGTGGCTCGACTTGAAGCCATACGCATACTCCTGGCCTATGCAAATCATCATAACATAATTCTATATCAAATGGATGTGAAGAGCGCTTTTCTCAATGGCAAGATTGAAGAAGAAGTGTATGTTGCACAACCGCCTGGCTTTGAAGATCCAAAACAACCTGACATGGTATACAAGCTCAACAAGGCACTGTATGGCCTCAAACAAGCCCCTCGGGCTTGGTATGACACACTCAAATACTTCCTGAAGAGCAAAGGCTTCATACTTGGTTCCCTCGACCCCACTCTCTTCATGAAGACATATGATGGTGAACTATTTGTGTGCCAAATATATGTGGATGACATCATCTTCGGCTGCACCAATCAGAAGTACAGTGAAGAGTTTGGATATATGATGCAAGAGCAATATCAGATGTCCATGATGGGAGAGCTGAAGTTCTTCCTCGGTCTTCAAATACGACAGCAACGCAACGGCATCTTCATATCTCAAGAGAAGTATCTCAAAGATTGCCTGAAGAAGTTCGGTATGCAAGATTGCAAAGGCTTCACGACGCCAATGCCAGCCAAACATCATCTGGGTCCCGACAACAATGGTAAAGAGTTCGATCAAAAGGTATACCGCTCCATGATTGGTTCTTTACTGTATCTATGTGCATCTAGGCCAGATATTATGCTTAGTGTTTGCATGTGTGCTCGATTCCAAGCGGCACCAAAGGAGTCGCATCACTTAGCTGTGAAGTGAATTCTTCGATATTTGGCTCACACCCCAACTCTAGGATTATGGTATCCTAAGGGCTCAGTGTTTGATCTGGTTGGATTCTCGGATGCTGATTATGCTGGTGACAAGGTGGATCGCAAGTCTACATCAGGCACATGTCATTTTCTGGGACGATCACTTGTATGTTGGTCTTCAAAGAAGCAGAACTATGTATCTCTCTCCACTGCTGAATCTGAATACATTGCTGCTGGATCTTTGTGCGCTCAGCTTCTATGGATGAAGCAAACACTTAAAGACTATGGCATTCATCTGAAGCAAGTGCCACTCTACTGCGACAACGAAAGCGCCATCAAGATTGCCAACAATCCAGTTCAGCACTCGAAGACAAAGCACATTGAAATTCGTCATCACTTTCTCAGAGATCATGTTGTGAAGGAAGATATTGATATCATACACGTCAACACTGAAGAGCAATTGGCAGATATCTTCACCAAGCCCTTAGATGAGAAGAGATTTTGCAGGTTACGGTGTGAGCTAAATATCTTGGAATCCTCAAATGTCCTGTGATCAGGCACACATCCTAACCCTTATGCATATTGATGACTTAGATGTGCAACACACGAAGTAAAGTATATATTCAATCAATGAAGACATACATTCTAAGTGTGAATACATTAATGTGGAATTTAACTTCGGAGCGCCATGATAATTGTGCGCCGTGTCTGGGTATAATACTTCCTATACGGTGGGTAACGCCACCACCAAAGGTTCTATTTGAAGTGTTTCACTCATGGCGTTACATTTGCTATGTCTTCACATTTGGTTTGACTTGAATCTCAACATGTCTTCATCATTATCTTCACTATATTGATTTTATATATATACCAGTGTTTTGTCCTCTACAGCATTCACTTATAGCTATGTCTTCTTGTTGAATCTTTTGAACTAAGTGAATGTGATCGGACCCTAACCTCTCTATGCTTTCTATCTCAAACTCTATCTCTCCAAATCATATGCATTCTATTGAAACTGTTGAATGTCTTCTCTGCGTCCTTGTCAGCAGAAGATACAGAGACAAACATTAAGTCCGTTTTCAATGCTCATTCCTTCACCTGAAACCCGGAGAAATGGGAATGACCACCCGACAACCAGGCGTGCGTGGGATGTGGAACAACCTCCGACATGCTGCATGATGGCCACGTGTTCCTCAGATGTGAATCACCAGGGGCACCTGTGTAATAACACTGAGCCGCCCCTGTACCTATAAATACACGCCTCACCGCAGTCATTATCTCTTCTTCCACTCTTGGATGAACCCTAGCGCCACCGCTAGCCCTCGACGACGCCGGCGACGAAGCGCTTCGCTGCCGCAACCTCTCCGACGTCGTCTTCACCCCGACCGCGGACATCGTCCTCTCCGCCGTTGCCATAGGTGTCCTCCGTCGCCAAGTTAGGGGACGGACCATCGAACTGCTCAGCCTCCTCTTCCACTCCGTCTAGCAGTTCTTCGTGTGGTAAATAAAACTTCCTTTTTACGGCCCCTTTGATCCTATAGCTTCGTCACTTTCTACCACAAGCAGTTTCTACTCACACAAGTTGGATCTCTTTCATACTGCATCTCATAACATGCCTAGTATATTCACTTATGCTTCACAAAGTAGTTAGATTCCTCACTTGTACTGATCTCTGGATTTGTACAAATCTGGAACGAACTCCTTATCTATGAGTGAATGTCTTCGCACGATGAGGTCAATGTCTTCTAAACTGATTTATCTTCAAAATCTTCTGAGAATGCATATGACCTCTTCCCCTTCCCTCGCACCTTAATGCTGTCACAGGTACATGTCCGTGGGAGAATCCCTTGGTTCTCATAGTCTGCATTCATTTGCAGAATTCTTACAGCATCATATAAATTCTCCCGAAGCCAGTTCCTGTTTGTCCAGCAAGCGAAAACCTTTGAAGCCTTTGAACGTATTGAAGCCTTTTAGTTTAAAATTCATGGCTTCAGAGAAATCTGCAAGGAAGGGAGGCAGACAGCGTCGTGGGGGAACATCAAGAGATCTGCCTGATGACCTCTCAGAACTTTACAAGACAGATCCTGAAGAGGATTATAATCAGCGCAAGACCCGAATCCAGTGGATTCGAAGATATTGGGCAGAACAATGGTTCAAATACCGGTTTGTGACCCAAGAATATGCTGAGAAAAATGCCATCAAGCGACCGTGGGGAGACATCCTATACAAGAATCTTCAACCCAGGTCCAGAGAAGAAGCCATTGAACAAGGCTTCTATCCCTGCATGGTCCGTGGGCCACAGCCTGCAGATGCACACCCATCGTCACTACTATGGTGCCGTGACGACAATCTGTTCAAGCGCAACTTCCAGTTTGCCAAGAACTCAGCGAAGCAGAACAAGAAGTCTTTGGGATTAGACTTCAACCCTGGTCCCTCTGCTCCCCGTGCAGATGGAACTCGCAAAGCTAAACCCAATCTTCTTGGGCCCTTCTACAACTTGGAAGGTCTCATCACTCATATCGTGGTTCAAGGGACAGCCGTGAATGAGCCTGCAGAGGACGCTGAATCAGATGAAGCGCCTGCAGCACCGAAGCCAAAGAAACTGAAACAGCCAAAAGCTTCAAAGCCTGCCTCTGCACCAAAAATCTCACGGGCGACGCCACTGGCCACTGCACCTCCTGAAGACAGTGTGCAGTCTGAAGATTTGTCACGCATCTCCAAGCCCCAGAAGGTCAAGATGCCTCTGCCACACTCTGGCCAAGAACTAACAGCTGCTGCTATTCTGCGCAACGATGCCATTGATCTGTCCAGTGATGAAGATCTTGCAGATGACGCTCTTGAGCAACTGATCAAGAGCAAAGAAGAAGCAGAAATCTTCAACAATTTTCCTCTCTTTGACGTGGCAATCATCCACGACTTCATTGATGAGTGGTTTGAAACGCCCAACCTCAGCTTCGAAGACCTGCAACTTCCCATTGGTCTCAGTGTCGCCTTCCATGGCGCCATTGCTTCAGAGCTAGCTCTAGCTCAACGCATCGTCGAACTGAAGCAGAAGATTGAGTTCGAGAAAGCTCAGTTCAAGAAGCATATGGCCAAGCTCAGCGTACAAGAGGTCAAGAACTTCAAGCTCATGTTGCACGAGCTTAAAGAAGCCTTTCTCAAGAAGCGTGAAGAAGCTCAAGGTTCTCGTGAGCGCATGAAGAGCCTGGCTGACAAGTGTGTGCAAGCCTACAATGAGGCTGAGAAGCACAAGGCCCTTGGGCGTCCTGGCATCGACCCCAAGATGGCTCCAAAGAAGAAGAAGAAGCCCGCTATGGCCGAACCCGACGCACCAAGGCAGGAAGCAGATCCCATTGTCTTCCCAACTAGCATGACTGGCTCGAAGCCAAAGGCCTGGTCAACCGCTTCAGAGCTGAAGAAGACGAGGACTGCTGAGGCTGAAGCCAGGAAGAGGAAACATCCTGAAGCCTCTGCTACTGCCCCCTCCAAGAAGAAGCGGAAGACCAAGAAGGAACGGGCTGCTCCCACAGAGCCCTTGATTGTTGAACCCATCTCCATGGTTCGCCCTGACGCTGAACCTCAGGAGTGCCAACTGACTGTCCATAAGCCTGCTTTCACAGAGGCTCATGAAGCTGAAGACTTTCCAGCAGCTGATCCCATCGCTGCTGAAGACATTGGTCACCATGACCATGTTGAAGATGATGCAGTTCTTCCTCAGCTCGAGCACCAACAGGTATCATCGCCTGTGCTAACACACAGCGAGCTCATCAGCATTGGTCGTCCTCTGACGCCAATTGCTCAGGATGCATCATGGGCTGATCACCCACAAGCACAAGAGGAAGAAGACTTTGAGGCCCAGCCAACTCCAACTCCACAGGCGTCGCCAGCGTTACGCAGGCTTCGCAAAGGACCAAGGCCTCCAGTCTCTGAGTCTGAAGCTAAAGCTGCTGAAGACATTCCGCTGCATCAGCCGATGAAGAAGAAACTCCAAGCGCTGCTACACCCCCGTCTCACCAAGAAGCAATTCTCGAGGAGAGCGTGACTGTGACCAACCCTCCAGCTCATCAAGTGGAGGTTGAGAATTCTAAGGCTGCCACCGACGCCACTGACGCTGTCATGACTGAAGCCAATGTGGAGCCTTCACCAACCCAAGCACCAGAAGTCAGCGAAGCCACTGATCCCGCTGCTTCTGTTCCTGTGCCTGCTGCTGGTCCTCAGTTCGACTATCATGTTGAGCACATGCCTCAGGTGCAGAAGCCAATCCCAAGATTGCCCAGGTTTCCAGGTCCTGCATCAGCACCTGGATCCTTCAATGTCAATGGTTTCAAAGCAGACAACACTTTATTCAATAGCTCCAGGAACCCCTACTCAAGGGAAAGAATATCATCTGATCGGTTCTGAAGCTATCAGCAGCGAAGCTATTACTCCTGCATTCTATACAATCAAGGTCGCATCTTCCCACATAAGCGTCTTGACATCGAAGCAATAGCTGGTCTGCCCTATCTGGAAGAAGCTCTGGATTGCTTCAAAGAGGTTGGATTGCTGCCATTTGTCACCGACCAAGAGCACTGGAATGAAGAGTTGCTGCTCCAATTCTATGCCACACTTCACATTCGTGGATACAACAGAGATCCGAAGACTTGGGTCCTGGAGTGGATGACAGGAAATGTTCATCACGAAGCCAAAGCCTTTGATATCAGTGAGCTCACTAGTCTGCCCACTCCTGGTGATCTCTACGAACCTGGCTGTCAGCTTCACAGTGAAGCTATGGAGAGCATCTTTCGGAAGCCTGAACCAAACATGAGTTAGATGCTCAGCATGATGAAGTCATTGCCACAAGATGCTGCCTATCCTAAGGAGTTCCTCGTTGAAGACCTTGAGTATCTGCCAAGGACTATTTATCACATCATAAGAGGAACTCTCTGGCCTATCAAAGGACATTCTCCACATGCCAAGCTGGAAGGTGCAATGAAGACTTTGGTCTTCTATATTCTTCATGGCAAATGCTTCAATGCACAGGATTTCTTCATCCGCCAACTTGGTGCATCAGGCTCTGATCTTTTTGGCTTGAAGTTCTACGCTCCATGGATAATGCGGCTGATTAAACTCCACTCCGCTATCTCATATCAGCCATTTGCTCACAATCATCGGATCTTTCTGCCTGATGTGGATATGTCTGTTGAAGCCATTTATCCTGAGCCTGCCAAGGAACCTCTAAGTCTTCAAAATGCAGAGCATCAAAGTTTTTCTCAGAACATTGAAGGAGTTGAAGCAGTCACTCGTGTGTATCCTTTGGCTGGAACTACACGTGCACCACACCCTGCCCTTACTGAAGCCTCCGATAGCACCATTGCCCAACGACCCAAGAAGCGCACTCGTGTTCTCAATGACCGAGAGCTTCTGGTGGCTCTTCATCAGAAACAGGATAGGCATCATGACTGGCTGAAGCGCCAAATGCAAAGCCTCTTGGTGGATGTCAACCGCATTTGCAATATTGCCACCAAGAATGCCTTTGTTGCCCATGAAACCTCTCGACGCACATGGAAAGGGCTGACGCTGATGTGCTCTGAAGATGATCTTCAAGAGGATGGCTTCTCTGGACGCTTCAAGTTTGACTCCACACCTCCTCGAAGGGCAGTGCTGCGACGAACTCCATCTCTTGAAGACTCTGAGTTCTCGTCCTCTGCTGCAACTGTGAATGCCAGAGTGATCGAGGATGAAGACGATGCTACTTCACCGCCACCTCCTTCAGCATGCTTCGAGACTGCTCCAAGTTCTTCTGCACCGCCGAACACCACCGACGACCCTGCTGCTTCACCTACTCTTCATGGGAACGAGTAGATGCTCTATGTCTTCAAACCTTTTTGGTCCTTACTGACAAAAGGGGGAGAAGCATAAGAGTTCGATAGTCTTCAAGCGGGTCCATATGGGCGGTTGCTTTATATTTTGCCTCATGTTTACAACTCTCGTTTTGATACATTTGGTTCTTTGAGTTGTAACACCTAAACTCAATGGTCGTCTGCTACTTATTTGCTACTTCGTGATGCGACGATAAATCCCGCATGTGCGACGATAAATTACGTACTTAGATCATTTTGCAGACGTCCATTTTCCATTATGCATGTCATTATCTTCACATACCTTCTCATGCATAATGAATTGTCATCATAAGTTGAAGAGGATCTCCACGAGTACAACCTGCCATGTGCATTTGCATTGCAAAAGAAAATTACTTGTATGCACATCTTTAGGGGGAGCCCTTGCAACTAATGAAGACAATTCCTTTACAATTTCACATATTATAATCCCCGTTGAAAACTTCAACTAGTTTGTCATCAATCACCAAAAAGGGGGAGATTGTAAGTGCATCTAGTGCCACCCCTAGTTGGTTTTGGAGTATTGACGACAAACCTAGTTGAGGGACTAATGTGTTTGTGAGAATTGCAGGATAACACAGGTAGAAGTCCCTCATTGATTCGGTTTTCCTACCAGAGATGACCCCTAAAAATGTATGAAGACATTGATGTCAAAGGTGGTATATGAAGATATTCACATTGAAGACTATGACAAGAGAAGACATCGCATGAAGCCTATGGAGCTCGAAGACTTAGATCTTTCGTACTTCTTTTTCTTCTTTGTTGAGTCATAGGAACCACCGTACTGTTAAGTGGGGTCCAAGAGAACCAGTCAGAATGACTGAAGTGATGCGTAACCAAAACCTATGTCTTCGAGTGAAGACTATGAGAGTGAATCTTGTCCAGAGTCGGACAAGTCAGCTTTGCTTGTAGCCCAAGTAAAGTTGTCGTGTGGAGTTTGAAATCTGACCGTTGGAACACGTGTCAGTTCCTTAGTGACCCAGGGTCATTTCGGACAAATCAGGTCGGGTTGCCTAGTGGCTATAAATAGCCCACCCCCTACAACCATAAACGGTTGGCTGCTCAGAGTTAGAGTACGGCTTTTGTCATTTGAGGGCAACCCACCTCGAAGCCTTTGAGAGAGAATTCCTTGCGAGGATAAAGCCCTAACCACCCAGAGCCAAAGAGTGTTAGGCATCAGTTAAGTCTTCTTGTCTGTGTGATCTGAAGACTTATTACACTTGAGGACTGTGAATCCTCCAGCCGGTTAGGCGTCGCGTTCTGAGCATCCAAGAGACATTGTGGATCGCCGGTGAACGAAGTCTGTGAAGGTTTGGGAGTCTACCTTGAAGACTTACCAGAGTGATTGGGCGAGGTCTGTGTGACCTTAGCTCAAGGGGAATACGGTGAGGACTGGGTGTCCTGAGCTGCGTGTTCAGGACTGGGTGTCCTCAGTTTTAAATACCTAGCCGCCCTAACCAGACGTACAGTTGTCACAGCAACTGGAACTGGTCCAACAAATCATTGTCTTCAACGAGTCACTGGTTTCATCCTTCCCTTCCCTTTACTTACTGTTGGTCCTTGTGAAGTCATTTTATGATTGCACTATCTTTTGTCTTCACTGAGTGACTGCGTGTTCTGTTTGGCTTCATAATATCTTCCTACCTGATCCTCACTACATTGCTGCTATTAGTCATTGTGCTTTCACTTCATTGAATACTTGACTACGGTTTGCCTAGTGTAGTCTACCTTCCGCTGCGTGGTAATAGGTTTATTTCTATCGTTTGTCTTCGAAACTTCCACGTTTTGAAGACTTTCATAAAAATCGCCTATTCACCCCCCCTCTAGTCGATATAACGCACTTTCAATTGATACGATCGGATGAATGCAAAATAGCGGAGACCCACTTTACCCAATGGGTTGTGGACTCCCCATCCTCTTGGACACAAGCGGCCAGATCCACAATTGACATGGGTTGCTTACAAGTATCTTTGAAGTTCTGGATAAACCGGTGCTTCAATTCGGCCCACGATCCGACAGAGTTAGTTGGTAAGCTCTTCAACCAAGTAGGAGTTGTTCCTTCCAACATCATGGTGAAGTATTTAGCACATACTGCTTCATCCACATCTAACATCTCCATTGCCATCTCGTAGCTTTCAACCCATGCCTCTGGTTGTAGATCAGCGGTGTAATTGGGTACCTTACGAGGTCCTTTGAAGTCCTTGGGCAGTCTCACATTACGCAAAGCGGGGGTGAGACACGACACCCCTAAGGAACTGAAAACCACACCTGGCTCTACTGAATCGTTGGGGTGAACTGGAGTATGTTGACGGGCTCCGTGCAGAGCTGCTAACTCATCCTCTCGACGTGCGTGACCATGATCCACCACATCCTACGCATTAGCACCTCCCGCTGCCGGGTTGTGCCCTTGCGGCGAATTACGGTGATGTGCACTGCTTGACATGGCCGGTTCATCCTCAACATGACTGCTGTAGCTCCTGCTTGGACGGGGGTGGAATGAATCCTCTCACGACTGTGTGAATATGCCTGCTGCTGGTTTAGAGCTATTTGAAGGAGATCTTTGGCCCGTCGTGCCTCAATCGCAACTGGTGATTCGCTGTCAGTTGGGAGGGCTGCCAATTGTGAAGCGGCGGCCACAATGTTGTCCAATGGGTTGGAGTAATGCCCGGGAGGTGTTGGAACGTATTGTGGCACAATGTTGTTCTGACGAGGCGGGTTCATTGTGCGCGGCTGAACCGGCGCTCCTGTTCCTGGTGCGTCCGTCCGGTTTACTATCGGCTGGTTACTTGTTCCTGCTCCTGGCGTATTGAAGAGATTTCTTGGTTCATAACTCGGCGGGAGATGCGATCGGTATCTTCTTCTCATGACTTCCTCTGAAGCATTCTGATCTAGCCTAAGCAGGTAGGCCTGAGCTTCCAACTCGGCCCGTTCTGTTGCCATCCTACCGTTCTCTGCTGCTAGGTCCGCTTTAGCCTGAGTTATCTGATCCTTTACCTTTGCGATCTTTGCGTTGTGCTGATCCAAGGCTGTTGCATCCACCTCTGTGGCCATCAATGTTGCCAAAGCGTCGAACAAGTCAGACAGAACTTGAGCCGGAGGTGGCGCAGAGCCCCCTGCCCCCGCCGGCGTGGCTGTTGCTGAACTGGAGAGCATTGCTGCGGCGGTCGATGAGTGGGGCGTTGACTGTGTACCGGCCATGAAGATAGCTGCCCGGTTTGGCAGATTAGGGGAGTCCGGAATACTGTTGCCCTCAGAACCTCCACAAATCCGGCCGTCCTGCAACTGATAAAGCGATTCGGTCTCTCCAGAAGACTCATCGTCGGAGCAGACAACGGTTTCTCCATCAGATGCCGTTTCGTCCTCATATTCTGCTCCGTGGATGACACCTACGAAAACATGCTTGGCCAGGGGCTGAACCGGGGAAGGGCTTGCACGCTGAGCCGTCTCGATGATGTCGGTGTAGGTCTCCGGCTCAGGGCCCGGTTCGCCAATCTTGCCGATGAAGACGTGAATCCCACCAAAGGGGACCCGGTACCCGTATTCGATTGAATCGGCCTTGGGGCCCCATCCTGCATTGTCGATGTAGAGCTTGCCGCGACGACTCTTCGTCATCCGGCCCACAGCATATCCCTTTAGTCCATCAAAGCTTCCCTTTAAGAACTCAAAACCATCGTGCGATAGCACCACAGTGGGCGCCAACTGTCATGGGTTTGCCACGGCAGATGTCCTTGTGAAAGTACTTAGTCATGGAGCCATCGCAACGAGTTAGCTTAAAGGGGTTAAACCGGACAAGGGGACACGGGGAGTTTTATACTAGTTTGGCCCCTTCGATGAAGGTAAAAGCCTATGTCTAGTTGTGATTGGTATTGCTAGGATTTTGATGACCAGGGAGCGAATCCGCTTTGACTGGCCCTCGAGTTGTTGTCCCTCCTCCCTAAACCGCTGCCGGGTCGTCCCTTTATATACATAGGTTGACGCCCGCCGGTTTACAGAGTCCCGAAGCCGGATCATAAACGTGTCCGGTTCGGTCTCTATTCTCCCTATCTTACAATGCAAGTTACACAATAAGGTCGGTTTACATCTACATGCCTTAATTCGCCTCTGGGCCTTGGGCCTTCATAAAGCATCATCATTCTTACATCTTCATGGGCTTCTAATCTTCTTAAAGTTAATCCGGCTGCTCCTGGCCGGTTTACGTCCAGTAGTAATATCCCCAACAACCAATATTCTTACTAAAGCATAATTACTCATCAAGATGACTCACATATCACATCATCATATCTCAAAACTATTACTAAGAATCAAGTTTATTTTCTCCAATGATCTTCATGAAAGTTTTTGTTATATCCTTCTTGGATATCTCTTTGGGACTAATTTTCATGTGTTGCTTTTGACAAGCTCAAACAAATATAAGTGAAGATCATGAGCATAATATTTCTTTCTCTCAAATTAATTTAAGTGAAGCAAGAGAGAATTTCTTGAAAATTTTATTCACTCTCAAACAAATCTAAGTGAATCAAGAGAGCATTTCTTCAAAAATAATAAGCACACCGTGCCCAAAAAGATATAAGTGAAGCAACAGAGCAAGTCCGCTCATAAAAATTTAAGTGAAGCATAGAGAGCAATTTTAACAAGTCAAGACATAATTTTGGCTCTCTCAAATAGGTGTGTCCAGCAAGGGATCAAGACTTAAAACACAAAATAAAACAAGAAAAGACTCATATCATACAAGACGCTCCAAGCAAAACACATAGTATGTGACGAATAAAAATATAGCTTCGACTAAAATACCGATGGTCGTTAGAAGAAAGAGGGGATGCCACTCGGGGGCATCCCCAAGATTAGTTGGTTGATCATTTTTGGATAATAGCTTGGGATGTCGGGGCATCCCCAAGCTTAGGTTCTTCTACTCCTTATTCCTTCAACCATCGTAAGATAACCCAAAACTTGAAAACTTCAATCACACAAAACTCAACAAAACCTTCGTGAGATCCGTTAGTATAAGAATAATAAATCACTACCATAAGTGTTGTATCAAGCCAATTCATATTTTGATCTTGCATTATATCTACTTTGTTCCAACTTTTCTATGGCAGGAACTCATCAAAGAAAACCAAAGAGCCATCAAAATAAGCACACAACATAAAGAAAATAGAATCTGTCAAAACAGAACAGCCTGTACAAACATGACTATTTCGAATACTTCCGTAACTCCAAAACTTCTGAAAAATTAGGACGGCCTGAGAAAATTTTATATTGATCTACTTCAAGTGGAATGGGTATTTTATCGCTCTCTGGTAAAAAACTAAAATTATGTTCCTGAGCGGAAAAGTTTCTGTTTTTTCAGCAAGATCAAACAACTATCACCCAAGAAGACGCTAAAGGCTTTACTTGGCACAAACACTAATTAAAACATAAAAAACACAATCATTACAGTAGAATAATTGTGCTAACACTCAAAAACAGGAAGCAAAAGGTAAAAATAAATTTTATTCATTGGGTTGCCTCGCAACAAGCGCTATAGTTTTCCGCCCTTAGCTAGGCATAAAGCAAGGATCTAAGTTTTGTCATCTTTGGTTCGAGATCCATAAGATGCCCTCATGATTGATTCATATGGTGGCATAATTCTTGTTATAGGAAAGTGTTCCATACCCTTCCTCAAATGAAATTGGAACTTAATATTGCCTTCTTTCATATCAATCACGACACCAATAGTGCGTAAAAATGTTCCACCAAGAATAATTGGAAAAAGACAGATTGCAATCAATATCAAGAACAATAAAATCTATGGGCACATAATTTCTATTTGCAAGAATAAGAACATCATTAATTCTTCCCATAGACTTTTTAATAGTAGAATCCACCAAGTGCAAATTCAAAGAACACGATTCAAGATCGGTAAGACCAAACACATCACATAAAGATTTTGGAATAGTAAAAACACTAGCACCCAAGTCACACAAAGCAAAACACTCATAATTTTTAATCTTGACTTTGATAGTAGGTTCCCATTCATCATGCAATTTTCTAGGAATTGGAACTTCTAATTCCAACTTTTCTTCAAAAGCTTTCATCATAGCATCAATAATATGTTTAGTAAAAGCTTTATTTTGTTCATAAGCATGGGGTGAATTTATCATGGATTGCAACAAACAAATACAATCAATCAAAGAGCAACTATCATAATTAAAGTCTTAGAAATCCAAAAGAGTGGGCACATCACTAGCTAAACTTTGGACCTCTTCAAACACACTTTTATCAACTTTCTCAACAGGATTTTAACCCTCCGAAATATTCGGACGCCTTCTACCTAAAGTTGACTCTTATCCAGTCCCTTTTTCATCAATATTATCTTTACTAAACAAGGAATCAATAGAAGAAACAACAATCATTTTAAGATCTTCATCACTTTTGCGAAAGAAATCACTAGAAAATGCTTTTTCTAAAAATTCTCTTTTAGCTCTAAGCATAGCGGTTCTTTTCTTACTTTCATCCATAGAAACATAAAGAGCTATAATTGATTCATCAGCCTTAGGCACAAAAAATTTCATCTTGAGATTTTCCACATCATGAGCAATTCTATCAACACTTCTAGACAAATCATCAATCTTACTCAAGTTTTCTTCTATGGAAGTGTTGAAAACTTTTTGTGTATTGATAAATTCATTAATATTGTTCTCAAGAGAAGAGGTATTATTATTACTATTATAAGATTGATTTACATAGGAATTACCATAATTATTATAGGAATTACTAGGAAAAGGCCTAGGATTAAAATTACCTCTATAAGCATTGTTGTTGAAATTATTTCGAGAGATAAAATTCACATCTATGGCATCACTATTTTTCTCAATAAAAGTAGACAAAGGCATATCATTAAGATCAATAGGAGCACTTCTACTAGCAACCAATTTCACAAGAGCATTAACTTTTTCACTCAAAGAAGAGATTTCTTCAACCGATTAACTTTTTTACTAGTAGGAGCCCTTTCGGTATGCCATTGCGAATAATTTGCCATAATATTATCAAGCAATTTGGTGGCTTCATCCAAAGTAATTTCCATAAAAGTACCACTCGTGGTGGAATCTAAAAGATTACGAGAAACAAAATTCAACCTCGCATAAAAAATTTGTATGATCATCAAAGATTTAACCCATGAGTTGGGCAATTCCTAAGCATCATTTTCATCCTTTCCCAAGATTGTGCAACATGCTCATGCTCAAGTTGCTTGAAATTCATGATCTGGGTTCTAAGGGAAATAACTTTTGCGGGCGGAAAATACTTAGTGATAAAAGCATCTTCGCACTTATTCCAAGAATCGATACTATTTCGAGGCAAAGAAGAGAACCAAATTTTTGCAGAATCACGCAAGGAAAATGGAAATAATTTCATCTTGACCACGTCATTGTCCACATCCTTTTTTTTAATATCGCATAATTCCACAAAGTTATTAAGATGGGATGCGGCATCTTCGTTAGGAGTACCGAAAAATTTGTCTTTCATAACAAGATTAACCAAAGGAGTATTAATATCACAAGTCTCCGCACTAGTGGCGGGAGGAGCAAGTGGAGTGCCGATAAAATCATTGTTGTTGGTATTTGAGAAATCACATAACTTGATGTTCTCTTGAGTATGATGACCACACAACAAAATTGCACTCAAAAACGGACCCGGCAAGAAAACGGGGAACGAAAAAGAGGGGCGAATAAAATGGAAAAATTTTGTGAAGTGGGGGAGAGGAAAACGAGAGGCAAATGGAAAATAATGTAAATTGCGAGGAGATGAGATTTTTGATTAGGAACCTGGAATATGTTAAAGATCCTCCCCGGCAACGGCACCAGAAATACTTTTGATGTCGCTTGAAGCTATGACGGTATTTCCCCGAACAGGATGGGATGATGCAGCACAGCGGCGGTTGGTATTTCCCTTAGATATGAAACCAAGGTTATCGAACCAGTAGGGGAACCAAGCAACTAAACGTAAACAGCCGCTACACACAGATAACAAATCCTCGCAACCCGACATGTTAAAGGGGTTGTCAATCCCTTTCGGGTAATGGTGCCAGAAATTGGTGCGGGATGGGAGAAAGTTGTAATAGATTGAATAAATAGATTGCAAATAAAATAAAGTGCAGCAAAGTATTTTTGGGTTTTTGGATTAATAGATCTGGAAAAAGCAAATAAAAGTAGATCACAAAGGCAAATAATACGAGAAGGAGACCCCGGGGCCATAGGTTTCACTAGTGGCTTCTCTCTAGAAAAATAGCAAATAGTGGGTGAGCAAATTACTGTTGGGCAATTGATAGAACTTCAAATAAAAATGACGATATTCAGGCACTGATCATTACATATGCACCGCGTCCAAGATTAGTAGACCAACTCCTGCCTGCATCTACTACTATTACTCCACACATCGACCGCTATCCAGCATGCATCTAGTGTATTAAGTTCATGGAGAAACAGAGTAATGCAATAAGAACGATGACATGATGTAGACAAGATCTATCTATGTAGAGATAGACCCCATCGTTTTATCCTTAGTAGCAACGATACATACGTGTCGGTTCCCCTTCTGTCACTGGGATCAAGCACCGTAATATAGAACCCACTATAAAGCACCTCTTCCCATTGCAAGATGAATAGATCAATTTGGCCAAACAAAACCCAAATATCGGAGAATAAATACGAGGCTATAAGTGATCATGCATAAAAAAGATCAAAGAAACTCAAATACTTTCATGGATATAAAAAGATAGATCTGATCATAAACTCAAAGTTCATCGATCCCAACAAACACACCGCAAAAGAGTTACATCATATGGATCTCCAAGAGAACATTCTATTGAGAATCAAGAGAGAGAGAGATGAAGCCATCTAGCTACTAAACTACGGACCCGAAGGTCTACAAAGAACTACTCACGCATCATCGGAGAGGCACCAATGGAGGTGGTGAACCCCATTCGAGATGGTGTCTAGATTGGATCTGGTGGTTCTAGACTCTGCGGCGGCTGGATGAATATTTCGTCGACTCCCCTTGGGTTTTGGGAATATTGGGGTATTTATAGAGCAAAGAGGCGGTCTGAGGGGAACCCGAGGAGGGCACAACCCACCAGGGCGCGCCTGGTGGATTGTGCCTCCCTCGGGGCACCCCCCCCCCATGCGCAGCCAGGGCCCGTTGTGTTCCTTTTGGCCCATAAAAATTCTCCGTGAAGTTTCGTGGCATTTGGACTCTGTCTGATATTGATTTTCTATGATGTAAAAAAGATGGAAAAAACAGCAACTAGCACTTGGCACTATGTCAATAGGTTCGTACCAAAAAATGATATAAAATGACTATAAAATGATTATAAAACATCCAAGATTGATAATATAACAACATGGAACAATGAAAAATTATAGATACATTGGAGACGTATCACCTACACTTAATGGTTTAGATGTATTTCAGTAATCTTTAGTACGTGTAAAGTTCACATGGTTTCAAAATTCCGGCCCTAGGAACAGACACTAGTCATTTTGGATTGTTGGTCATAGTGACACCAGATTACTACTACAGGCCAGGTTTGTTGACAATTTTACTTGTCTTTCTTAATCATTCGATATGATATCCAATTATTCACGCCGATTAGTTGCAAACAATAAGTGCTAGACCAACTTCTTGATTCAGATTTTGTACGGTCTCTCTGCAGTTACAATTCTGCATACTTTTCCTAGTAAGCTCACAAGTAATGATTGATTCACTACCTCTATGCTTGCCTTGTCATATTAGTTGTCAATATTATTTTAGGGTGGACCACCCTGTTTCAAAATACTGGAACCGCAGACATGAGTGAATAGTATTTCTCTGTGTGATCTCTTCCATCATGTGTGGGCAAAAAACACTGCATTGTATAGAAAGAAAGTGCCATTTCCACCTTTTACATTGACTACGATCTTTTACATGGAATACAATCTACCTACTTGCTTTTTGTCGCACTACCAGCACTCCACCCTTGAAGCTAAACATTATGCCACTCATAATTCCTTAGTTTATTTGTTCAAATACGAATTTGATATGATTCTAATGTTCCTACTTCAGTTTTGAAATGTGTGTCTTCCTGTTATAGAGACATAAGAGGTTTGTATATCTGTGTGTGGTCTGGTCAGCATGGTTTGGGGGTCAACTTTGCATACGCAAGGGTTTATAGGGAGACACTCTTCGAGTTGAATCTGCAATGCATTCCATGGACAATCTGACTACTTTTTATGTTTTCAGGAATCTTAGATACTGAATAGCAGCATAATGGTTATGTGCTTGCGCACATGAAAAGAATAAAGCAGAACAATGCCATGGCTATCTAACTTGGCATTAAGGGACTAAAATCAAGTTTGGATGTAATGCAATGCAAATGTTCTCCACCTACAGATTCATGCTCAAAATATGATCCTAACAGTGATTCTAAGATAGAGGGAAACCTAAGTCAATGTAGCTCCCTAGTGGAGTAGTCAGAGGCAGATGCCCTATCTTATTCACCCATCAAGGTGCTTGCTCTAACTTTCCAAGGTTATATTGGTCACACATATCTTGCAACTGATGATTTGCATTGCTTCCACTTTGTTGCACTGCCATTAGCTTAGTTTATACATTGTGTATGTGAATACGCCCTGTCTATCCATTTTCAGTACATATTCCATCAGTCATCATACCATATTTATCCATTCAAATGTTGTTCTTGTGTATCAGGCATTCAAATGGAAGAGGGCAATTGCTGATCACGGAGGAGCATGAAACAAAGTATTTGGAAAAGGTAGTGACACCTGATAAATCAAATAGCCCATTAGGTGTAGTTGCAATATCACCAGACCTAGAAAACACGGCCACAACTCTAGCAGACTCTAGCCCTACTACACTGGCCATCTCTAATGCCCCAACTCAGCAAACCCCAACTGCCGCAAACAGTATGATGATGCCAGTTGACATAGCACCATCTCTACGACGCAAAACCCCCCATTCTAGCAAAGACTACACCAAATCCAATTGCCAAATCCTTTTTCGAACGAGAGAGAGCCCCAATTGCAGCAAATAGGACTCATGTTCCACTTCTTCCTAGTTTACAAGACGAAGCTCATATTGTCGTCAGGAACTTTGTGCGCATCTTTCCTTCATGGAAAGATTATACCACAGACAAAAACAATTTGCAATCTTCCTTTGCAACTTAAGCGTAAGTAATGTATTAATGTTATTCATGGTAATTACTTCATATGTTTCTGCTGATGGAAGACACAAGATTTCATTCTTTTAAATAGGCAAGGACCAAACTGGATAGTCAAGACAAGCAAGGGTTGGTTGTGCTTTTCAAGCACTCATTGATGAAATATCGTTCCCACCTAAGGCAAGCGCACTTCGATGGCAGACCTCTAAACGAAATTTCTGTAAAGTCTCCAGTGCTACATTTATCGGACAGTGACTAGAATAATCTTGTTACACATTGGTCTCGTCTGCAGTGTAAGGTACTGTCTATGATATCACATCACAATTTGAACAACATTTCTGCATGTGCCTTAACGTTTCACTTGTACGAAAACTGTTTGCAGAAGAACATTCATTCTCAAGGGAACACAGAATCTCACAACTATACTGCACACTACATTGCTCTTGTGAGTACCTCTTGCCCTGTATGACCATACTTACTTTCCTAGCTGGTTGATTATGTAGCATCACTGCACATGTTAGCCTTGTTATCATCCATTTGGTGGACATTATAAGATCCGTATGGACTCTAACATAAATTACAATCAACCCAATGCTTTCGAAGAGGTTTAGCTCTTCAGTCCTCTTGTAAGGATTGAACATCGTCTATCACTGTACTTACATTAACAGCTACTCCCTCCGTCCCATAATATAATAACATTGTGTACAGTACACCAGTGTTCAAAACACTCTTATATTATGGGAAGAGGGATTGGTTCATTGTGTAGCATTCTGCATCTTATATCCCTCACCCACCATTTACTAAAAAATATCAGATCTATATTTAAGCTTACCAAAAAGTTGAATACACAGACAATGCTAATGCAGAAGTGTAGCCCATTGCTCTTGTCAGTACATTTTGTCCTATAATGCTTGTACTTCCAGGGATTGGTAGTTGATTATGTAGCATCAATCTGCACCTTATCTTCATTATCCTCTATCCCTTCCAGTATTATCATATCTATAATTACTCTCTACAATGTAGAGTACATGCAATGCTTATGAAGAAGATTATGTGCTGAAATTCTTGAGTTTCCTTCCCTTGACATGGATAAGGGCATTATAAAGCCGGTGTTAACTGTTAATGTAAGTCAATCCTTCTAAAGCCTTTATCCTCAACTGCTGTTTAATTTGCTCATACTCCCTATCGTTTACTGTTGTTTAGTTTGCTGTTTCTACCAAAATGCATGTTCGTAAGAACCGTAAGTTCTAAGTTTTACTTGTAAAACCAAATTGCTTATTCATACCATGCACATTACTTAATACTCCCTATATGTGTGCTTGTTTTTGTGGATCTATAATCCAGTGTGTTGTGAAGCAGCCCACGTTTGCACCTTGTCATCACCTGTTTTATCTTACTGATGTGGCTGATGATATGGACAACATGCCATGCACATTAACCAAAATAGATACAATGATTTTCTTTGCCCTTCATCTATGCTTCTTTTGTTGACATGGTAATCTAGTAGTATTGTGAAGCTCCCCGCATTATGAACAATGCAAAGTTATGCTATTGCTATTTTGAACTTACTCTTTATTTTCTAATTAGAAATTGGATGGAATTGACAACATCGTTGTCATCTTTGTTTATACACGTGCAAAACCTGTCATCTCTCTGCTTGTTTCAGGGTGATATGCCTGACGGCATGCACAAGCCTGCTGAAGGCTGTGAGACAAAGCCAACATATATTGCAGCAAAGAAGGCAAAACATCTTGAAGATAGCGAGACAACCCCAAAGTCTTGTCTTGATGCAGTGTTCAAGTTACTTGAGACTAGCAGTCAGACAAGCTCACAGAATTCGCTGTTTGACTCAGTTCGATTTCTTCAACCCCAAGTTCTAGTAGAAAGGCATTCTGCAACTCAACTTTGACTTGAAGTCCTATTTCTAAGAAAGATTGCGGAGAACACCAATGAGAAACTAATTGCTAAACAGCTACACCTGGAAGCTATGACCGACATGCTAGGCCGGCCTCATAGCCTTGCTTAGCACCTTGCGCAGCAGTTCCCGCGCAAGGCTAACCTTTCTTGAACTGTCTTGGAAGTGGTCTTGGTCCAGTACTATTTTGTTACGCTGCAATGGCGCCCAGTTTTTGTAATTTGCTTCTTCGTTGCGCTTTATGATCACTGGTGGGAAACTTCGATGCCCAGTGGATGTAATATAACATAAATCCTTTATTGTATAGTGTAGGTTTATTCAAGTTACTATGTCGTAATTTCTTTATTGTATAGAGTAGGTTTGTTCTTAATTCCTACTAGTTACTGCCATCATTCACTATCTGAAAAAAAGACGGAGAAAATCTGATGTAGTCGACCGTGCCGAAATATTCGCCTCTAACGGGCTTACATTTTAGCGGGCCACAATTGGTCCGGCCTGCAACTTTCTTGGGCACAAAAGGCCATTGGGGCCTTCACACTTTGCGCCAGGCCCACAACTAACACGGGCCTATATTCGACCCAAAGTTTAGTTGGGCCTTCAGTGGACCCAATGCTTAGTTGGGCCCGTGTAGCTTTGGGCCATTAATAGGCTGAATATTCTGCTGGCCTATTATGACCCAGAAGAAACCATGGGCGTTTAGCAGGCTGAAATGCATGTTGGGCCTCATTTCACTAGTCATCAACGGGCCTTCAACAGGCTGAAATGTAGACCAGGCCATTATTGGCCCAGTTATATGACGGGCCATTACCAGGCCGAAACATATCTTGGGCCTTAGTTGGCCCACTAATATCATGGGCCTTTAAGAGGCCGAAAGCTTTGTAGAGGCAGCAACGGGCCGAATTATACGACAGGCCTTTAATAGGCCCAAAGTCACGTTGGGCTGAACTATTGTCACCTTTGTCATGATCCCTTAGAGGGTCGGATGTCATGTCGGACCATATATGGCCCATGGGCAGCACGGGCCATTCCTACGCTGAAAGACACATCAGGCTGAAATGGGCCCATGTGTACATCGGGCCTCTAACAGGCCAAAATTTCACTGGGCCGTAATTGGGCCCAAATATTGAGCGAACAATTAACGATCCAGATCTGGCTTTGGGCCGTAAATGGGCCATGTTTAAACAGGTCGTTATTGGGCTGGCCCACTAGTACCTAAGTAAATACCATGGGCCTTTGACTGGGCCGGCCTTTTTAACCTATATGGGCCTCGGTTGGGCCCTGCCACGTGTTGACGTATCATAGGCATGCCTCCTCCATTGGACTGACGACATCTGGCCCACCGAGGAGCCGACACGTGTTTCCTCCAGCCAATGATGATTTTACACGTGGAAAATCCCCATTGGTCCGGGTTGTTAACGGGTTATCGGATCCAAACCAGAACCCGAGAGCTTAACAGCGACCCATTACGGTGGATGCCACGTGTCAGTTACCCTTGACGAAAGCACTTCCAGGATGCGTCATTTATCGTCATGGAAGTGAACACTTCTGTGATTGTAATTTTGGTATTGTCATGGAACACTTCTACGACAGCACATGTATGACTATCTTGATTCTGTCATAAAATCGTCATGGATGTGCATGCATGAGAAAAATCCTGACCTACTATGACAAACATGTATCATCACGGAAGTGTATTTTTATTATAGTGCATATACTATACATGTTACATGATATGATTAAAGTTGGGTCAGCTCGTTGAGTACCCGCTAGTGATTCACTAACTGGGGGCGGAAAGGACATTTCTCCCGACGATCTCTTGAGTGATTCTTTGTGGCAGAGCGATAGGGCAGGTTGAGACCACCTAGGAGAGAGGTGAGCCTGGTCCCTGATCAGTGTCTGTGGTTATGGTAATAATAACACGCTTAACGAGATTGGGTATTTGATCTAAGTTGGCCGCTGATCTATACGCACTAACCGCCACGTGGGACAAGTTATAGGCACCCGGTGTCGTATGTTTTCTCTCGAAACCTTTTCAAACATCACATATGAGCGGGACGCGTTCGGGTGGTCCGCGTAAGCAGCTGCTTCATATAAAGAGGTAGCCAGGACTAGGCCTGACCGTCCACGAAACATGCAGGAGTGCAAAGGGGGATGGGCCCAAGGCCCCTGAGAACTTACGATTTAGACTGGCATGCTGACCTCTCTAGAGAGCCTAGGTAGTTCTACTGCGTGTTGATCTTCCGAGGCCAGGCATTACCCAGGAAAGTGTGCTCGGCCAGAGATGATTGAGCGTATCGGGTAATGTGGTGCACCTCTGCAGGCAAGTAATCAATTTGAATAGCCATGTCCACGGTAATAGGCTGACTTGGAGTTGTATTCCAACCTCATACAACTAAAATTGGACACTTATAAAATACACCCAGATAAGTGACAGATACAACCCGGTGATCGCTCTCTCACAGAGAGACGAGGAGGATCTCCGGGTAGGATTAATGCTATACGATGATACTTGTTACCATACCAGCTACTCTCTTCTACTCCTTCAACATGGTGGTTGCCAGAAGACATAGCATTAGTTAGGATGAGCTTATCCCCCTTATTCTGGCATTCTGCAGTTTAGTCCATAGATACTACCCCTTTCTTTGATACTGATGCATATGTAGTGTAGATCTGATATAAGTCTTGCAAGTTCTTTGGATGAGTACTCACGGTTGCTTTGCTACCCCTTTTTCCTTCGATCCGGATGTTCGCAATAGATGATGGTGCCGTAGATGGAGGTCCCCTAGCGGAGTGTACTACGTGGAGACCGACGACCAGGAATAGTTCAGAGGTCCCACGTAGGAGGCCTCTCCTTTCGCTCTAATGGCATTGTTTTGCTTAGCCTTCCTAAGTGTGACGCCCCCAATTCAACCGTACACTAATCATACATGCAGACATTTACGATCGAGATCAGGGACTCACGGGAAGATATCACAACACAACTCTAGACACGAATTAAAGTCATACAAGCTT